>NC_142651.1:37640051-37792346 GCF_055504915.1 Nelumbo nucifera | reverse complement strand
GAAAGTTGTAAAATCATTATTTTTTATGTGAGAAATAAGACTTTCGGACCCTAACATGGACTTGTTCGGGCTTGCCTCGAGGGACTTGCTACAAAGGCGACTCATAGAATCAAGAATGCAATATGTTTTACATCACATTAACTACTTGAAGCAATGCAATTAAGGAGAAAAGAGATTATGGGTTTTACATGCTTGAAAATGCTTTATATGCTTGCTTTTATTTTTAAATTTTCATTTGAATACACTTTACATGTTATGTTTATGTATTTTAATTTTAGATAATAGGTTTTTAAATCATTTATTTTAAAATTTAAGTTTATATTTTTATTAACATTATGTTTTAATATTTTTAACTTTTTTTGCATTTTTTTTTGAATTTTTGACTTTTTTTATTTTTTAGCTTTTTTTTTAATAATTTTGCGCCTTTCTTAAAAAGGCGTGCGCCGTCTTGCGCCTCAGGCACAAATTGGCCCTTGCGCTTTTTTTGCGCCTTGCGCTTTTAAAACACTGTGTTGTTGGTATATAATGGGAGAGGACCTCAAGGGAGGGAGGGATAGATTTTCTTGATAATGATCCATCTCTTCGTTTCTTGTTCTTATGTTTTAGGGATTTGGAATTGCAGCCATAATAAATACAATGCTTATTTTAGCACTTCAGCAGATGTTTTCTCCACTTGAAAAAGGAGGAAAGATCATGTGGATTTGTGTAAATCTATGATTCTATGGTCCATATAGGAGGAGAGCAATTTGCTAGGATATTTTCTAACAATGGGTGACCATTAGATGTTAGCCTGTTGGTCATAATTTTCAAGGCACCAAGGTGAAGTTAGGTGACCGGGAGGGGGCGCCTGGGCAATTTTCTTTTAAAAATAAAAATCATGAATCCTAGGGTAGTTCTGTAGGTTCCATTAGTGACTAGCAACCATCATTCATTAATAATGATCTATAATTTTCATAAAAAATTATAAACTGCATATTCAAATATAGAAAATCCGCATACTAGTGAGAAGAAAAAAGAACAGAGAAAAGAAAATTCAGAATATATGGGCTGGGCCCCTGTCTTTCTCTTAGGAAAAGAAGAAAAGAAAAGGTGGAAGAAGAAGAAGAATGTGTTTATTAGACAAACTTTTAAGTTCTTCCTAGCTATTGGTTCAAGTTTTTAAGTCTTTAAGGGTTCAAGACAGCATATGCCAACATATGTGTTGATTGAACCCTAACAAATAAGAAAACAGTACAAAGAAATTGGTATATAAACCCACAAAATTAATATTTTAGTTTAATAATGCCTATTTTATTAGTATATTTTCAAAAAATTAAGAATATAAAAGTAGTTCATCATGTACAAATTTGCTTGGCGATATTAAACAAGGCGACCCTCCATGAGCACCTTGTTGCCTAGGTGTCACCTTGACAACTATGCTATTGGTTGTATATAGATTTCCATGAGTGAAATGATTTGAGGATGAACCAATGTGATAGCTCATTAGTTTCTAGAAATGTTGTTTAGACTTGGGCTTTGCATGTGCAAGGTGCAACCAATCAAGAGGAAAGAGAAATATTTCAGTAATACGCAGGAAAGTAAGAATAAGGATGAGGCTTTTATTGGGTTTCATGTTGGGAGTTAACAAAAATAGAAATAGCAGTTGCTGATAACAAAAAAAAAAGAAAAAGAAAAAAAGTACTTCCTATCATTATGCAGCAGAGATTGGAATCTAATGGAGGATGAAGGCATGTTCCACCAGTAGCCTTTGATTATGAATATTGGAGGATGTCTGCCTTGTTAGTTTCTTTTGGTTTGTAAGATCATAAGGCAAAGTTCTACAATACCACCAGCATATCCACACCAGGAGTCTCTAGAAATTCTTCATTTTGATGCACTGTAATCGATTACTAAATCTAATGATGAAATATTTCCATTTTCTTGCTCAGGATGTAGGTATGCTCTTCATCAATAGCTCCTTTCTGTTGATAAAAAGAGAATGCGGACTACAAATATTTATTCCCTCCCCCCCTAAAAAAATCAGTTAATTAGACTTCAACTAGATAAGTTTTTGCCTTTGTTGAGTATTCAAAATAGCTAATTGGATTATTTGGAATAGTTTTATACTAAACCTTTTTATAATGCACACAACAAAATACTCTAGAAGATAATTTAATCTATATTGCAGGCTGAGAGTTGGTGGGTTTGGCAATTCTTTTTTGTAGTTAGGTAAATATTTTAAATATCTTAGAATATTGAATCGTGTAAAATTTGTTTTTCATTTGCTGCAGTATGGTCGAATTTTGGATATTGAGCTGAAAATCCCTCCTCGTCCTCCTGGATACTGTTTTGTGGAGGTATTTTCTCTTCTGACAATTTTTATGCTTTATTACATCTAGTGTCAAAATTAAAAAACTTTTGCCTATGTTGTTCAATAATGTTTTGCTCATCTCTTATGTAGTTTGAGAGTGTTCGAGATGCTGAAGATGCAATCAGGGGTCGAGATGGCTATAACTTTGATGGCTGTCGTTTGAGGGTAAGGATTTATTTGGCACTTGAATAGTTCTCTACTGGAAAGATCTTTGGAATTAATTCCCCAGTGTACCCTGCTGGTGGTGCCAATGGACGAAGGTGTAAAGATCTTTGGAATTATTTCTCCACTTGGACCTTCTGGCAGTGCCCATGAGTTATGATCCTACTTTAGCTGTAGGGGAGGTTCTCAACTGAAAAGAAATGGAAGTGGGACCCTAGAAAAGCCATCATGTGAAGGCCCAGTGGAAAGCCATCTTTTGGATGAAGGGCATTTATGTTTCATTGAGCTAGGACCTTGAATAATGTGATAAAGTGATGCCTCTCTAGTGGCATTTTGATTTTCTTTATATACTGTAAATTCTAGTCGTATGAAATTTTTGTAGAGCTTGTACCTATTGAAGTTGATTCATGCTTTTGGATGCCCTCATTCACATAATGAGCTTAGTGAGATGTATAGAAAGAAAGTCAAGCTTGTAGGGGCAGGGGAACAATGAGCATAGTGTGATGGTGGAATAACGAAGATCCTAACTAGATAGGGGCCTATTTATGTGTTAGGCTAATAGAAATATACTAGTGGGGGACCCATGCGATGCTCGGGCTTTGTTAAAATAACTTGAGGCAAAAGGAGTTAAGGTGCAGATTGAATAGGCCTAACCCGAGCCTGACCCAACTCAACCAAAGATCTTGCATAGGTTGGGCTTGAGTTTTCAAACTTCAAGCTGGACTTAGGCCAAAAAATTGAAGTCTAACCTAAATTCAGGTTGAGCTTGGATTGAGGGCATGGGTAGTCCGAGCTTGATTCAATCAATTTGAGCCCACCCAACATTTTGTGGTATACATATCTACATATTATCAATATATTCTACCTAGAAACTGGGCCACAAAGCTCAACACATCCAATCCTAAGGCCAACCCAAGATGTTGGGTTAAAGCTCAGGTTAAGGCTAAGTTGGTAAGCCCGACTTGTGCAAAAGCTTTGGTTGAGCTGGGTCGGGCTCGGGTTAGGCCCACCCAACCCAAGCTACAACCCTAGCTCCTTTTGCTTCAAATTCTTTTAACAAAACTCATGCATCTCCACGGGTCTCCGCTAGTAATTAATAGCACTAATTTTATTTTATAGTTATTTACAATATTATTAATTACTAAAAAATAATATTTTAAGGTATTTTTAATTATTCACAAAAATAGTTAATAATGACTTTTAAATTTTATAATTAATATTAAAAAATGAATAAATCTATAGTTATTGTTAATAATTCTTAATTATGAATTAATAAATCTTATACTTCTTATTTTATAAAAAATATTACTGTTGTTAATAGTAATATTCGGTAATATTATTAATTAATAAAACTAATATTATGAATTATTAAAAAGTAATAAAATAATTAATTTAATTATTCATGTAAATAATTATTAAATTTTAAAATTTAATCTTAATAAAATAATTTTTTTTTGGTAATATGTCACTAACATTATAATTATTAAAAACAGTAATATATTTTGGTATTAAACTTTGGTAATTCTGAAATAATGATGAACATATAAAATAATAGATTTTTAATTGAATCTTGGGAATTTTTAATTAATTAAAATAGTAATGAAAATAATTAATTTAATTATTCATGAAAACAATTATTTTTAAATTTTAATATTAATAAAAAATTAATTATTATTGGTAATTAATTAATTTTGGTAGTATATCACTAATATTAATTACTAAAAAAGGTAATGTATTTTGGTAATTCTTAATAAATCATGGATATAAATAATAGATTTTAAGTGAATTTTGCTATTTTGTAATTAATCCTGAAAATAATTAAATAATGTTGGTAAACTATTACTAAATTGTTGAAAATATTAGTAATTAATCCTAAAAATATTAATAAAATAAAAATTAATAATTATTAGAAATAGTAATATTATTTAGGAATTTTTAATTAACCACGAAAATAATTAATTAATTTTGGCATGAGATATAACAAAATAAAATGAAATTATTAATTATAAACAATTTTTAATATACCATTCAAAGTAAATGGGTTGGATTAATGAAAACCGAACCTTACCCGATTGATAGTGTGTGGGGAGGGAGAGAAAGAGAGAGAGAGTTGTGTCTTAGTTAGGAGATGGCGTGGTGGGAAGGGAGAGGGAGAGAGAATTGAGGAGAGAGCAGCATGGGGGTTTGGAGCAAGGAGAGGCATGGTGACGTGGATGGATGGATGTGTAAATATTGTATTAAATATATAATAATATTTATTATATATCAAAATATATTTAAAATATTATTTGCATATTAATTTTCCTTTATTTTAATAAATATCTTTCTGAAAGTAAACTTTTAATTAGAAAATGTGATTTTAATTATTATCTGATAATATCATTAAATATTAATAAATTGACAAAAATTACTGAAAATGTAAAAAATAAATTTATATTTATTGAAATAAAATTTTCAGTGAAAAATGATCGATAATTTTAATTAATAAATTTGTATTTATTAATATTTTAATTAATTATCAAATTTTCAGTAATTATTGATTTCAATAATTAATTTTCAAAACTTTCTGAAATTAAATTACCAAAATCAGTAATTTTCAGCATGTAATTTTTAGTAATTAAAATTTCCAATTTACCAAAATTACAAAAACAGTATAGTTTAGGTGTTGATAATTATTGATTAACATGGTTTTCGAACTGTCGTTGACCCGAACGGTCGGATTGTTCAGCCTGGGAACCATCTAGGCAACCGATTCCGTTTTACCCCAAACCCGGTCCCTGGCCAAAAACTGTTGAATCGATCAACCCGAGTGGTCGAACCGTCGACCCACTCGACCCATTCAATGTTTTTTGTCCGTTTTTAAATTTTAATTATTTTTATTTATTTTTTTAATTTATTTTGTCAGAACAGGCCGTCCGTTCGGAACGGACGGTCGAACCGTCGACCCGGAAACTGGTGGCCAAAACAGTTCTGGTTCCAGGTTGTTTTTAAAACATTTATTCAATAATATCAATAATTATTGAGAATATAAAAAGTATTTCACAAATTAATTTAACTAATTAGTTTTACCATGTTTTTTGGGTTTTTAGTTGGTTTATTGAGTATGTAATATAGACTAAGAGTTGTTTTAGAGGAATTTTAGGTTGGAGAGATAGTTTAGGAGAATTTTTAGGAGGGGGTTGGCTAAGTGTTTTGGGAGGGGCAACTCCATGGGCTTCTAGAGGGAATCTTGCACCCCCTCTAGAATTGCTCGGTTTGGGTAACAAAGCAAGGAGAGGGCTGCTGACATGGCAAGCTCTACTTTAGTATATATATATATATATATATATATATATATATATAGACGTGAATAGAATAAAAATATTGCTAGGATTTTCTTTTTCGCCTTTTTATGTAGACCAATTCCAAGGTGACCATCCCCTTCCTGGGTTAAAGTTGAGATTGCTCATCCATAGATGGGAAAGACAGGTTTACATGACATTTCATTTTTTTATAAGATTTCTTGCTTTATTGTTGTTGCAGGTTGAACTTGCCCATGTTGGTAAGGGATCATCTTCAACCGATCGTCGTGGTGGTCATGGTGGAGGTGGTGGACGTTTTGGCAGTGTTTCACGCCGCTCTGAATATCGAGGTTCATTCATTTTTCCTCACTTTACATATGACTTGTTGCTTGACCTTTTGTCCTTTATATGTCTTGGTTCTGGTTTGCTATAGAGTATGGGTTATCTTGGATGGTGCTGAAGGTTTTCTGGTTTCTAACTATGTAGTTGTTGTTCGTGGACTGCCTTCTTCTGCTTCATGGCAAGATTTAAAGGTGGGTTGGGGGTGTTATTACTTAATCACTGGTCACACAAGTTTTTGAGTTTCCAAAGCCTAACCATAAAAACTCTGCTCATGATATGTTTTATTCAGGATCATATGCGGAAGGCTGGTGATGTCTGTTTTGCCCAAGTTTTTCGTGATGGTGATGGTATGCTTATCCAATAGTGTTATACATATTACAGGCAGTTTTCGTGGTACAATAGGATGTTATTTATCTCTGCTAAATGGTATACAAGAATGATTTGTGTAGTAGGAGCAACTCCCTTTGTTATGTGATGTTTCTTGTTTGGACTTGGAGAAGAAAAGAGAAGAAGGGAGAGTGATGAGAGAAGAAAAGACAAAAGAGAAGAAGGGAGAGTGAAAGAAACAAAAAGTGTGAGGCGTCAACCTCTATATTACTACTTGCGATTACAGCAGTTGTTTTGGGAAAATCTGTGATCTCTTGTTGTTTGGGGTGGATTTTACACTCACCCTCCTGTAACCTTTAAGTTTGCCTTGATAAAATTACTTTCTACTGATAAAAAAAGTGTTGGGATCAAGTACAGAAGGCAACACGGCAGATGAAGAGGAGAAGAGAGAGACTGGTTGATTAAAAAAGAAGAGAGAGAATGGGAGAATAGAACACCCAATTGTAGGACTGGTTTTGAGATCCCACTATTTTTTATAATAACTTCTTATAACTAAACATTATAATGAAAGTTCTGCCCTTGATAAGTTGGTTGGGACAGAACCTCAATAAAATAAAAGACGTAAGACCCAAGGCCCAGTAACAAATAAGTAACATATGGCCTAAAAACTGAGACATACGACAACCCAATAAAAACATATAAGTAGGAACTAATCTTGGTTCGATCTCTTAACATTACTTACAAAGCTATCTGTCACGAACAGTAAAATGACGAGAATGCCCCTGCTTGTACAGAAACTATAAATAATAGCAAACAATAAAAAAGAAACCAAACAACCCAGCCACAAATAACATATAATAGGCCCAATAAGCTCACTAGACAGAAATAAAGCTAATCCTCCAACAACTGATATTTTATAAAACTGATTAATTTAAAAAGTATTGGGAAGTGGCTCTGCAGTTTTGTTAATATATGCCACAAATAACATATAATAGGCCCAATAAGCTCACTAGACAGAAATAAAGCTAATCCTCCAACAACTGATATTTTATAAAACTGATTAATTTAAAAAGTATTGGGAAGTGGCTCTGCAGTTTTGTTAATATAGGTAACATGTTCTGAAGAAGGAAAACTTGCATCATCTCTCCTAGTGTGTGCATCTGTGTCTTTACATATTTGCTATATGGAACCTCTTTTTCCTTCATTTGGACTTGGAGTTCCTTAGTCTTCCCACTTTGATGCCAAAGACTTGGGGCTGTTTGGCAAGTCTTTCTAGGTGGATCTTTCAACAGCCCAATAGATAAGAAGACGACTTAACCTTTGGGGTCTTGTCTTTAAAGATCAAGACTATGGTTCATGTCATGGTCTACTGGGCTGTTAAAAACAGATGGGAATGCTATTTTCAGTGTGGAAAGACCAAAAGCTTCATTTGAAGCTTCCCGATTTTGGCTATTTTGGTCTTTCTGCATGCTCATCTTTGGGTCTTTCAGTCTACATGATACCAAATGGAAAAGACCATTTTTAGTCTTTGAGCTTTCCACAGACCAAAAGGCGTGTTGAAAAGACACAGCAAATGCCACCTTATTCAAACCTATCTCGCTCTCTTTCCACTAAAATCAAGGTTCAAAGTATCGATACGATACGCATATCGGCTGTATCGTATTGGTGCTTAGAAATGGCTGAAAGACTTTTTTTTTAGTTTTTTTTTTCAAATTTTGGTTTTTTGGGAAGCTAAAAACATGTTTTTTATTATTAAAAAAATTGGGGTTCCGAAACATCTGGAAACAGGCGTTTCGGACCGTATCTTTTTCAAAAGGTACCATATGATATGCCCGATACGGGGCGTATCGTATCGATACTTTAAACCATGACTAAAATAGGGAGGATTATCTGATTATGCGAAGACACACTGGAGTGGCTGTTCTATAGTGTTTATAGAAGTTTCAAGAGTTTTCAGCAATCAGCTCCTCAAAGATTTTAATTGGCCTTGTTGCAAACATCTATACCATTGAGTTGAAAGGTACTTCTAAAGATTCCATATTGTATGGATGGCAACTACTAGCTAATTTGGTCCAACAAAGGACTACTACTTAACTTTGGAAACTGTTTCTTAGGCAATACAGGGGGTGGAGGTGGCTTTTTTTTTGATAAATGATTGGTAATTTATTCATGATAATCAAAATGAAATTACAATACAGCCTGCCCAAAGGAGAGGCACAAGCTGGTACCTCTCCACAACAATAACAAAGCACTACATCAGACTAAGAAATGAAAGTTTACATAGCTGCCCAGAATAAATGTTCCCTTGATACCCCTTGCTTAGCTAACCCATCCGCTGTGGTGGAGGTGGCTTTAGGAACTATGATGGATATATTCTGCTTAGCTTTTCTGGCATAGTGAGAAGGTCCTTGATGGATGAGACCATTGCTCCTCTTTTTTTTCTTTTGATGAATCCATTGCTCCTCTTCAAAGGGCTGGCATCCTTTGTTTGGTTTGAGCTTTATAATCACAGGAGATTCAATGGTTATCGGGTGGATATCTTGGAGGAAGATCCCTAGCAATTCTAATACTTTATTAGAGGCAAAAGCACTCTATCATCTAACCTGGACACCTCATTTATATGGGTGTATAGATGAACAAATGCATAAATTGAATTGTTGGCTAGAGGTGTGGGCTGGTCTGAACTTGAATAGGGGGCTGCTGGCTTGGGGTCTCAAGATCTGGCTTGAGTTCTGTTGTATCCATGGTTCAAAGCATCAATACATCGTATCAGGGGTTTGAACCACATGCTTCCCTTTGTTTTAGTTCTTTTTCTTTTCAAAATTTCACAGGGGCCGGTCTTAGCAAGGCCTATCCCCTGAAAATATTATAAATTCAAAATATTTAATGTTTAGCATATCAGGAGGGCTGATATGAGACGATGCACCCCAATATGTGTCAAAATTTTGAATCTTGGTTGTATCTGGTTGGGGCTGGCAACTGTATTATAGGTTTTTCAGTTCCTTTGTGTTATTTGTCATAGATGGAAGAGAAGAAAGGAAGAGAGCAAGTTGTAAATAAAAAAAGTGGCAGCACTTCGCTAAAAAAAGTGTGTGACAGCACCCAAACCAATGTTTTATTAAGTTTAAAATTAAAAAGACAGAAATACTCTTGTGCCACACATGTCAAAATGAATATTACAATACTTCCCTTGATCAACCATATCCAATTTGTTACAGAACTCATTATGGTGCAAGTTAATCAGTAAACTTTTTAAGTAGACCTGTTCATGAGCTGGGCTTTGGGCTCAGTCCATGAACGTTTTTCACTGTTTCGGGCCAGGCCCATTCAAATTTTGGCAAAATCTCAATCTGAGCCCAGTCCATGAACATGTCAATTTGTAAATACGTCAGCTAACTTCTTAAAGCTTACAAGAGGAAGGCCCTTTTCAAACTTTTCAAATTTCATGAATTAAGCTTGTTAACCTCTATACATTTAGTCCTATCATGCTGGATTGTGTTGTGGGCGATGCTAAGGGCAATAGACATAGAACCAGATATAGAAAATCCCAACTTATAGCCATCAAAGTATTTAAGCACTGTACTTAAGCCATTCCATGTGCCATGACATGATATTCTACCTTATCACTAGATCTTGCAACTATGTTCTTCTTGCTTCTCCAAGTCACTAAATTTCTACCGACAAAGGCGTAATAACCTGTAGTAGATCTGCAGTCATCAATTGATCTTGCCCAATCAATATTCATGTACACCTACACCCATGCTTAGGGAATGGAAGAATGCATAAACTAACTAAACATTCCAATGAGAAATGCAATATCCTTCTAACCTTTGGGACTCTTGCATCTAGTAACATTTCTACACTATTTCCCCATATGTTATGGTTGAGATCCTGACTTCCTTGTGCCTTTGAGGAGATCTAGGATGATTTATTTCCTATATAAAATGAAGATCCCTTTATGAGATCTGGTAACTTCAATTCCTAGGAAAATACTTTAATGGATGCATACACCTTTCAATTGCTAAATTTTGGATGCCAAATTCTTGTAATAACAAATCATCCTGTTCGTTGTGATAACAATATCATGCATGTATCACCCCCATGACATACTCTTGAAGTGTGTTATATAAGCCTAGTGGATCAAACATTGCTCTATTTTATTGTAAAAGGTAATAATGCATGGTTCATGGTCTACATTGAAAAAAAAAAAGTGCCAAAAGCTCCTGAGGCATTAGTGTGATGGTTACAAGTAGACTCATTTGACCTAGTTTATGGGAGGCAATAATGCAATATGACTAGGCAGAAGGATTTTGTACCTTGAACACTTGTAAAACTTTCATGATCAATATATTTGCATTAGATTATAACCATAATCTCTCTGTAGTCTGTACAATGTATCTCAGTTATAACCCAAAAGGTCAACTTTTGGATTCAACATTAGCTCTGGTTGTCTCAGACATTGCTTATTTTGCTATTGGTTTTGATTTCTATAGTTTCTGTGCAAACTTTTACTGTACTAAGGTGCGGAGTGTTGTTTCAGGAACCATGGGTCTAGTAGACTATACAAATTATGAGGACATGAAATATGCTGTAAGCTATCATTTTTATTGTTTGCATCTTTGTGGTTTAATGCATTTGGCATTGTGTTCAAATTCAAAAACTTGTCTACCAATAAAAAACAACTGATGTTTCATTCTGTAATACAGATTCGGAAGCTTGATGATTCAGAATTTAAAAATCCATTTGCAAGGGCTTATATTCGGGTAATTCTTCTATTTCTATTGTGTTCAAGTCAATGCATCACTAGTTTTTTTTGAAGAATCAAGAAAAAAATTTCATTAAAAGGAAAAAGAGTTACATCCTAGCATCCTTGGTTGTCTAGACGACACGCTGCATATGTTCTCAAAACTTCAAATTGAAAACGATTCTACATTATAAGGCTGTAATTCAAGGGTATTCCAGAAATTTTCCAACAAATCTGCCTTAGATACTTGATCAAAATCTGGAAGTTTGAGAACCCATTCTGAAATCATATTTGTCACCGCAGCTACCATGTATTCAATGTTGTTTGATCTATTCTCAAAAACTCTTCTATTTCTCTCCCTCCATATAGACCAACATACTGCAAAAGGGACACAACACCACATCATCTGAGCTCTCTTACTGCCTCTGAGTTTTGGCCACAAAGAGAAAATTTCTGCTGAAGTTGATGGATTAAATCCACTCACCCCAAATAGAAAAGAGAAGAACTTCCATATGGAACTTGCTGTACTGCATGAAAAGAACAAATGGAAGACTGTTTCTTCCTCTGGTTACAGATATAACACCAGTTGGCAAGATGTAAACCTCTAGATTTCAGGTGAGCAGAGGTGAGGATGCTGTCATGAGCTACCAGCCATGCGAAAGCTTCTACCCTTGGGGGAACTGGGTTACCCCAAATTCCTTTTATCTGGTCCGAGATTCTGAGCCCTTTTCTTCTCTTGTTAAAGCTTTGTAGATTGACTTAACTGTAAATCTGCCTTACATTCTTTCCACCAAAGGCCATCTTCTACATCTCTAGAAATTCTGGTTCCATTCTAATTTTTCCAGAAGCTCTTCCACTTCTTGATCTAGAAGAGGCCTTCTGAACTTTGGATTCCAGATCAGCTGCTTCCCTCTCCACTCGTAGCCATGCGAAAGCTTCTACCCTTGGGGAAACTGGGTTACCCCAAATTCCTTTTATCTGGTCCGAGATTCTGAGCCCTTTTCTTCTCTTGTTAAAGCTTTGTAGATTGACTTAACTGTAAATCTGCCTTACATTCTTTCCACCAAAGGCCATCTTCTACATCTCTAGAAATTCTGGTTCCATTCTAATTTTTCCAGAAGCTCTTCCACTTCTTGATCTAGAAGAGGCCTTCTGAACTTTGGATTCCAGATCAGCTGCTTCCCTCTCCACTCGTAGCATTGGGCTATTGAGACTTGTTGTTCTGTTAAAGCTTTGTCAATGCATGACCAGTTTCCTGTACACTAGAAGAATAGTTTCAAGATTTGACAATTAAAATTTACCACTAGTGGTTAATGTACAGGAATTCCATTGTCGCTTTTCTATTCATTACTATGATTTTGCATGTCTGCTTCTAATTCATAAGCCAAATTGAAGTTGTTGGCAAACAAAGGTGAAATGACATGAAGCTAAGACTTAACAAGTAATAAATGCATAATATGCTGCATCTTTTCTGTTTTTTTCCCCTTAATCCAAAATTTGACACCAAAGTGCTTCAGACATAAGGCCATTCCTCCAAGGGCTAAAACTGGCCTATACATCTGGTTGGAACAATGCCATTTGTGGAAAGAGATTGCCAGGTTATAGTATGTTGGTTTGCGGGTTGCAGCATGAATAGAGGACCCTTGGTTCCTTATATTCCCGGTTAAAGGAGCAAACGTTTTTGCCTCCAACATGAACTGCTCTCTGCTTGGTCAGGTGGATAACTAGACCAGAAAATGGTTGGACTTTCTCTTACTTTCATCAACAAAATTTTGATTTCCTGATGCTGAAAAAATAAATTTATGAATTATTAAATAAATGAAGCTTGAATGCAAGGAGTCTCCTGCTATTTAGTTTAATGGGCTTATGCTTCTATTTCTTTTTTTGTTTGTTAACTGTTGCAGGTGAGAAGCTATGAAGGTAGTCCAGCTAGAAGTCATAGTCGGAGTAGAAGCCGCAGTAGAAGCAGAAGCAGGAGTATAAAGAAGAGTCGGAGGTATCATGCTGTGCATGGCATTTTTTTGTGGTTTACTTAATTTTTTTTCTTATTTTCATGTCTTTCGACATAGTTGATGACTGTTTCTTCACCTCTTTATCAGTAAATCATTGGATGGATCTGCCTCTAGATCTCCATCAAGATCTAGATCTGCATCTCCTGCCAGGTATTTGGTTGTTGTACTATTATTTTCTTTTAAGAGCTATCATACCATTTCAGATGAATTTTTGCCATGTTGCAGCTTGCTTGGTTAATCCATCTGATCTTGTCTTGAAAATGCAGATCAAAGTCAAGGTCAAAGTCCCGGTCAGTCTCTCCACACCAGGTAAGCTCTTCTCCTTAGTTGAGAAACAAAGAATATTACGTTATTATTTAATATTCACAGCTTTCTTTCTTGAACCTTTTACGTATGGGTTGTTCCATGTTTGGATAAAGCCCTTGCTAGGGTTGGAGGCAGGGGCAGAAAATTTATTAGTCTGTTCACATTTTATATGCATAGAGCTTAGAGCTAGTATCGATTTATGCTATTTCTTTTACCAATAAAGGATCAATGTTATTTTTTTTTTCTGTTCTAAGTGAAACTGATATCTACTATTTCCCCACTGGTCCTGCTCTGCTTTTGATGTCTTACTATTAATCACTCTATTAATGTTCATGGTGGCATACCAGACACCCTTAAATTTGGCCTAGCCACCACTAGCCACCCTTTTGCTTTCCTTTACAATTCCCATTTAAGGAATCAAACCCCAGAACAACTGATTCCAAGTGACCCCTTATTAGTTATCACATCTGCCACACAATTGGCATACCTTGACTTATAGCTTTGATCCCAGATCCTCTGGCAATTGCCTTATCTCCCTTGTTATGCACCCATAAGACCATGGACCTGTATTGGTCCTCCTTAACCAACCAAGGACCATTTTGGAATCACCTTACACCACCAGGCTGCAGGCTGTAATAATTAAGAGGTTTAGCTTATCCTCATACCTGATTGAACTGGATTCCCCAAGACTGTTTTAAAAGCAAGAGGTGCAAGAAAAGCACAAAGGACCTTTTAGCGTTTGAGGTGCAAAGCGCAAGGTGAGGTGTGCAGTTGGACAAAGCAAGCAAGGAGTTTTTCTTTGAAAAGCTAAAATAAAACAAACAAAAATGGAAAACCTTACTTTTAAAAGGCATTTAAATAAAATGTGTAAAAATCTTATTGGATCAAATCAAAATACATAGACATAACATACAAGATAAATTCAAAGTAAGAGTAAAAGCAAACAGATCCAGTTGCATCACTTGAAGTAACTAATATGATGTTGGAGGGCAATTGGGCCCAAACAAGCCCATGTGGAGGTTTGAGGCCAGCACCCCCAAACCTAGATATTAGTTTTTTTTCTCTTCTTTAATGAGAACTTTTCCATTTGATATCCTCTCTGCAACAACTAGGTCTTCAGGCAAGGTTCAAAGTATCAATACGATACACTCCGTATCGGGCGTATCTTATGGTATCTTTTGCTCCCCGATACACCGATACAACTGTTTACTGGTGTTTTTGGGGACCCATTTTTTTAAATTATATATATATATATACTTGTAACTGAAACTTGAAAAAAAAAACTAAAAAAAAAGGAGTATTGTTCGAAGTACCAATACACCTCTGCTGATACACAGAGGTGTATTGATACTTTGAACCTTGGCTTCAGGTAGTCAACTAGTGCACAAGCATCAAGAGAATGTAAGCTAGAAGTTAAATAGACCATTAGAAAGGTTTAGAACATATAAAGAATGCATAGAAAGTACTAGAATAAAAAAGGTAAATTTATAAAATGTATGTGCTTGGGCCAACATGCAAGGTTTACCAGGTTCAGGTGAGGTCAATGCCTCAAAATGTGCTTTGCCCCTTTACCTAGGTACACCTAAACACTGCCTCAAGCTGCACCTATAAAATTTTAATTTGGTAAAACCAGATTCTAGAGGAGACCAAAATGGGGGAAGGTGTATAGATCTGTTCTAATATAGTGTTTAAATGCCAATGCTTTTGTTTGTCAGAAAAAATGCTTCTGATGTTTTCACCTGATGTGGCGTGGGGTGGGGAGCGGCATTCCACCATCCTTTTAATTTAGTAGTTTGGCCCATAAATAGACCTACCATTCTATCCAATTCTGAAGTCTGTTGGGGTTGGTATATTTTTATCCCTCTTGTTTGTGGAAGGGTAGAAAGTAGCAGATTTTGATACTGCTGCCTCCCTAAACTGACAGATATCCGTGTTCAGATTGATGAATATTTATTTCATTTATCACCAACTCCTGACATGAAGTATCAGGTGCATTTTCTATTCAGGAGTTCCAATTTGCCATTGATCCATAGTTGTCAAGGGTGTCTAAGTGACTCTGGGCAACAGTGGGGTGCCTAGGTGATAAGAATTTCATAAAATAAAAAATTAAAATTTGCCTAGGCCCCTAATTTTATATACCATTCAGCTTGCATTTTAATTGAAAAAATAGCAATTCCCTAAATTTCCTCTCAAAACATGGCAAATCATCATATCTTGGACATTAGTATTTCAAGTATATTAATTTCATATCAAATTGGCAACTAAAGAAAGTTAGATTTTTTTATAATAAAATTTAATATACAGCAAGTGAAAGAGAAAATATTAGTATAAAAAAATTCTTTTTTTTTGTTGTTTTTACATATATTAGTAAGATATGAACGATATTTTAATGAAGCTCCTGCTTTGTCATTTTTGTAATTTGGGTGGGTGCCCTGTTTCTGCAAGTCAAGGCATTCAGGTTGGGGGTGCAGCCAAGGGCACCTAGTCACCTAGGCAACGCAACACCTTGACGACTATGCACTGATTTTCCTAATCATCCTTCCATTCCCAATCCCTATGCATCCTGTTTTCTGTTTTTTCTTTTTTTTTTCATTCATTTGTTTTTTATGCCTCTCTGTGTGGTCTTGTTACTGAAGTCAGTTCTCCTTTCAGGCGAGATCCGGCAGTGGTTGAGCCTCCGGTAGGTATTTTGGAGCATCATATTGTAACGTATGTGGATCCCATGGAAGTGTTTCAAATGTGATGTATTCCTCTCTTGTGCCATGATTTCAAGTCATGACATAGGTAGTCAAGACAGGTGGTTTTACCATATAGGTCGAAGTTCAAGTCACTTTTTGGTTTATGTTTCTTGCTACTGTTTTATTATTGATTATTGACTTGTGTAGTAATTTACAGTGCTCAAAATAGCCTTTTGACGTATACATATAGACGACTTTTCTCCTCTATTCTTTTTGTTTTCTTTTTCCTCCGCTATTGCTCAAATATCTCTAATATCGTAATTATTACCTAAGATTTGTCTTATCTTTTGCATAAATAGTAAATGCCTTTTGGCTTGTATTCAACTATTCATTGTCATGGTAGTTTGTGCCCATTTGTTAAGTGAATTAATGCATTGGCCATGGGATAAAGGGAACTCACATCGTCTGTGAGAAGAGTTCGCCTTTAGTCCAGGCACCCTCAGTCAGGGACTCGGGGCACTCGTAATTGGAGGATGTGCCACTTGTTCTCTAATATGTGTAAACAGTTGAAGCATGTGAGGGATGCTTCACACCGTTGGTCAAGTAAAACCCATTTTTGAGTATTCGTTCTCTTCTCCCTCTCTCGCCCCACTTTCACCCGGTGGCGACTTAACATTCATTACCGTTGGCGACAAACAACCATCACCGGCGGATGGATCAACCTCAGGGAGAGGTTGCTGCTTGCAGCCTTGTTCCCTTAAAACTGCTCTCACCATGGTCATCAGCTCTCTGTTACAAAGTCTGGTCTTGTGCTCCTTCAGCACCGTCTGAACAATGTTACTAAATGCTCCATACGCCTTGTGGCTCGTCTCCGTTGTCAGTCGGATTCATGTCCGCAGATGTCTCGTTCGCCTGGCAGCCGTTGAGAAGAATGCCTGCATCTGGGTGCAGAGACTCCACCAGACTCCACTCCATTATAGATTAGACCACCCCAGGTGCCAGTTTTCCCAAGGCTGCAGTCGGAATCTCACATGGGCGCTTCTACAAACGCACAAAACGAGTCTATCTCACAATTTCCGGCAATCTATAATGACTAAATAGAAAGATCACCCTGAATATCTACTTTGTTTCACCACAGGTGAAATGAATCCAAATTTTTTATATTCAACTCCAAGAAAACAATACTAAGAATAATCGGAAATGAAGAACGAGGATTTCTTGTTTGAGTGTAATGATCCCACTTCAACATCTAGAAAATTTTCACAAAATTCCATTTTAGAAGACTCCATGAGGATAAGAAAAAAAGGAATAGCAGAAAGACAAGTTGAAAATGAAATGCTTCAGTTGTCTTGCACCTTAAACCACTTACGAAATTTCATCCTTTTATCAGCAAAAGCAGGCCCTCTCTATTCCAACCAGTTAATAATTCGAAATCTATATATATGAAAACCCATAGAATGTATATAAATGAAACAGAGATTTTGTAGGAGAAAAAGGAAATGGAGGATCAGGATGATGAAAGTTCATTTCTTCTCTACATTCCAAAAAAGGGAAATTTACAGAAAAACAAAGTTTCAAAATGCAGAATAGAACTCAACATCTGAACCAATCTTTCATTAAATAGAACTCAACAAAGTTTCCGCCATTTCATTAACCCCAAACCCCCCATATCCTCTCCCCAATAAAACTCACAAATCTCCTTACTGAACCCTTCTCCAAATCCTCCGCTTCCTCACTTTCGCCTGTCTCACCACTGCAGACCTCCAACGTTTCTAGATTATCCAGCTCCTCTCTTCCCGAAATCTCTTCGGGGCGGTTCCCATCATCCGACCCCTCGTTGCACACTCTCTTCTTTTTCTCTTTTTTGTTCTTCGTGTTCGTCTTCTGCATCAAATCATCTTCAAAAACATCAATTATCTCATGAATCAGTGTTGACGATTAGGTGAAGAGTCCCAGCGAACCCAGTAGCTTGTATAGCACTTGAAGCAGTTGCAGTGAAACGAACTTGGGTGGTCTTCGGAAAGACTCTTGTGGTTGTTTCTACTTCGACCGCCGGAAAAGCTTCCCGAGCTGCCGGAGCAAGAGATAAGATAAGTCAAGATTTCCCTATCTTCCAGTGACAGCGCCAGGGTGAGTGTCAAAATCGTCGCAGGAAGGAAAGTGAGCGGGTCCGAGACGACAGTGGGTGACGGTGATGGGGGAGAGAGGGAGAAAAGAACGAGTACTCGAAAAATGGGTTTTGCTTAACTAACAGAGTGAAGTATCCCTCACATGCTTCAACCGTTTTACACGAATTGGAGGACGCGTGGACTGAAACCGAACTCCTGTGAGAATCGAACACGACCCTAAGCCAGCACTTGACGGAGTCCCGCTTAAACTCTCAAATCCTTTCATTTTTTCCTTCGTCTCTAACCAATCTCTCTCTCTCTCTCAAATCCTTTCATACTTCTACCACTGCTACCAACCGTCGGAGATCACTGCTACTAACTGCTGGAAACCACGCTCATCCTTCCTCCCCCTCTCTCTCTCCCCCCCCCCCCCCCCCCCCCCCCTTTTTTTTCTTACCATCACAGAATCAGTGGCCTGCCATTCAACAACATTCAAGATGTCAGGCACTTACTTGTGTTTCTCCTCGAGTAGTGCCAGGATTTGATTTATTCCATTCATTAGAGAATATAATGGCACATTGGTCTTAAGGCATTTTACATCAAGAACCGCTTGATTTTGTCTACATTGATTTGAATCACTTATGTTTTCGTTCTTTCTTTTGTGCCTCTTATGAGGCTGAGGCTTTGTTTCCCTTGATCTTCTCTCCTGAATAAAGATAAACGTTTTTGCAAAATGAACATTTTGAGGGTTGTAGAAATGTGAGAGTTGGAATGGATTCTCTCCTGGCTAGGATTTGATTTATTCCATTCATTAGAGAATATAATGACACATTGGTCTTGAGGCATTTTACATCAAGAACCGCTTGATTTTGTCTACATTGATTTGAATCACTTATAGCTTCGTTCTTTCTTTTGTGCCTCTTATGAGGCTTTGTTCCCTTGATCTTCTCTCGTGAATAAAGACAAATGTTTTTGACAAAAAAGAAAATGTAGAGGGTTATAGAAAGGTGAGAGTTGGATGGATTCTCTCCTGGCTATGTTGGCTGTTAATGGATCAGATTCGGCTATATTTGTTGGGGACTTTGGGACAATCTAGATAAAATATTGTTGTGTATGTCTTTTGATATTAGTGGGGATTGTAATAGAGTTACTCATTATGTAGCTCTAACTAAGCCTCTAATGGTGAAAATCTTTCACTCTGTATTAGTACCTTCTGCTGCTTAATGGTTTTTGTTTGTTCATAAATGAAAAAAGAAAAAACTGCGATCAAGATTCAGTTGTGCTGAATTTCCTGTTTCACCCTAATCAAACCAACTTTCTTTGTTGTAACTAATCGATTTATTGGACTCTTTGACATGGGAAGATAAAGTTATAAAAAAATAAAAAAACGTCTAAGAGGAAATAACTGCAGACAACAACTCAATGTTGCATTAAACTATGTTTTGGTCTTTGTACCCTAAAAGCCTCTAATTCTGCCAGTGTCAAAATGATCTCCAATCCCTCTCCTAGTTTGAGCTCATAGAATATCAAGTACTGGTTAGGAATGAAATCAAGTAAATTGATTAGCAATTACAAAACAGGGAAAAATCCTGATTAGTACCGTGTACTTTGTGCCTAGTGCCACATTGGTCCCTGAACTTTAAAATGCAATAATTCAGTGTCCAAACTTTCAAAACATGACAATCCAATACCTGCCATTAATCATTAGTAGTTAACCTATTGTTAAGTGACATTTGAAAAGGACACAAATGCCCTTCGAGTGCCATTTAATTTTCTTTATCAACCATCCAAGTGTTGACAAAAAATTAATAGTCACATCCTTACTTCTTCCATTCAAGAAAGTTGGGGTTACATTTGAGTGGGCATTCTAGTGACCCCAACTTTTTTGAATAGAAGAGGCAAGGATTTGGGACTATTAATTTTTTTTGTCAATGTTTGGATAGTTGATAAAGAAAATTAGATGACACTCAAAGAGCATTTATGTCTTTTTAAAATATCACTTGATGGCTGATTAACAACTAGTAATAGGCACTCGATTGCCACATTTTAAAAGTTCAGGTACTGAATTGTCACATTTTAAAGTTCGGAGACAAAAGTAACACTAAACCCAAAGTATAGGGTACTAATCGAGAATATTCCCTACAAGATATGTAGCCATATCAAATTGCTCATTTGGGAGAGAGAATTTCAGAATGAGAAACAACAGAATAATGAATTGTAACAATGTTTTCTAGTTTTGGTTGGCAATTGTCCATTTCAAACAAATTTGTTAAAAGTTGTAGTATCTTTTAATGAAATGATTGATATTTTTCATCACCTATATCTCATTCTTGTTGAAATGAGGTAGGGACCAAGAATTGGCCAACCAATCCATTTTTGCCTGGAACAAGTAAGACTTTGAAGGGGCTCTTGAAAATTAAAAGATAAAAAAAGAAGTAATAATGACATCCGATCTTTTTAATCAAACATTGTCAATGTTATTTAATTTTAGTATAATGATGTGAAGCTGACCAACAATAATTTAACAGATTTTAGGCTTCCAATCCAATTTGTTCTATCTTTGAGGAAATTTTTGAATCCACATAGCACAAATGGATCAAGAACAAGGATGACAAACACACATGATATAGCTGAATTTTACATTGGTTCTGTCAAAACATACTTATTCAATTCTCATAGTCATATGTAACATTCATTGAAACGAAAAGGTGTATAATATATACATAGTAGAGCTAAAGAAAAGCCTATATTATTTATTTACTCTTTGTCTAATCTCATTTCCTTGGATGATAAGACCAGCCTTCTAGTGCCCATCCATCACCTCCATGATATTCATGTCCACTTCCCCATCTCCTCCTATGTCATTAAATAACTCATCCATCTCTATAATTTTCATCCTTCCATTTTCTCTCCATAGGGTAATGTGCCTCGTGTCGATCCAGCAATATGGGTGGTTGCAAGAAGGTGAACCTACGGCAATGTACATGGTTGTAAATCACTCCAGGATACAACTAGTGAGGCAATTAGGGATCTAGATACACATTCTGGATATCTCCATCCTTAGTTCAGGCAAACCTTACAGACAACTTTGTCTGGAGAAAGTCGAGGCCTTTTCTGCTCTTCGCCAACTTGAACACAAGGTATGCTTCGTAACCTGTTCTTGGGGACAGCAATCTTGTCTCTATCTCTTTCATTTTGAGCTAGCAAGCGTCTAAGAGCTCAGCCACCTCTGAGAACCTATACATGCCATATGAAAATTTAAAATTCAGAGAGAGAGAGAGAGAGAGAGGATTGAGCAGTTGAACATGATCTCCAGTAGTTGGTAGCAACAGTCTCTGGTGGTCAGTGGAACTAGATGTGAGAGAGGAGGGAGAAAAAGAAGAGGGAGAAAAGAGGAGTTCGAGATGGAGGAAGGAATGAAAGGATTCGAGACTTTGGGTGGGTTGTCAAAATATCAAATGCATTTCATCACTTTTTGAAGTCCAGACGCTTGGACTCCGTTAATTTCAAATGTTAAAAGGATGTATAACGTGTTCAAGTTCTATTGGAAGGGACAGGAAATTTTCTGTCCCCAAGGGACAGACGATGGGAGCTCGGATAACGGGATATGGATCAGTACAAGGGCATTTTGTTTTTCCATCGTAACACCTTACTTCTGCTATTCAAGGGTGTTTCACTTTTTTGTTTTTGCCGGTGTATTATTTTGCTTTCTGAAGCAAAAAGAACTGCCTTTATTGTTTTTTATATGCCAAGGTTTTAATTTAAAGTCTGTAGTTTTTAGGGAGAATGACCAATCAGCCTAAATCAGAATTTTATAGTCCCATAATACAGGGGAAATGCATCTTGACCATAAATTGATGCCAAATTCACAGCCAGGATGTGGTTTATAGGGAAGGGGAAAGGGCTAGTAATAGGAGGGGCTGGAATTCAGAATATACCAAAAAAGTTAAAGTAATCAATGGAATTTCATGGTTTGAGAAGTTATCAAGACAAATTTGAATTCTAATGTTTGCCCACTATAGATTGATGCCATGAATGTACTGGTCAATATTGTGGATAAGCTCCATTCCATTCCACACTGCTTCATATCTGTAACCCGGAAATAGATACGTATCGGCATGGCTTTCAAAATCGGACTGGATTAGATGATTGGATCAGAAAAACCAGGAGCCGGTCAAGTGGTCGGTTCTGTTTTTTCCCAAAAATTGGATTTTTTCTTAAAACTGTTGATTTTGATTAACGAATCACTGAACCAGGCGATTAACCATTCGAACAATTTTGACAGTTTTTTATTTTTTTAACAAAGGATGCGTAACGTGTGGTTAACAAAATATGTATTTAGGAGGCACGTCTATAGCTTCATTTCTTTTTTTTTTTTTTGCTACAAGAGAAGATAAGCGATGACATTAAACAAAGAACACAAGCATTACTTGTGGGGTCTATTTGAGTCTTGGTTTGCCACTTGCCAGCATAGTTAGCCACTCAGGGCAGGAGCCCACAAAAGAACCAGACTCTCTTCTAGACCCCTTTTTGGCCAGCTGACGGGCAACAGATTGCCAGATCGATCTATTTACATGAACAAATCCAACATTATCTTAGTTGTTTGCTAATTCTAAAATATCCCTACAGTAAGACAAAGCATCCGACTCCGCCAATCCGCTCCATTTGCTGGTGATAGCTTGAGGCAGTCTGATTTCACGATCACTGGAGATCGATTCACGTCTTTCAACAGATTCAAACCACTTAAAATTGCAAAAGCTTCAGATTGAATGGGAGAAGACCCAGCAGTCTATAGCTTCAGTTGATTCACACGATACGCCCATATCATATCGGCCGCTTAACCGATACGTTTTTTTTTAAATAATGGTTAAATCTATCCCTCGCTATTAAAAAACAAACTAAAGAAAAAAAAAAAAAATGAAATGCATGTAGTACAAAGTTCGGTCGTTTGAACCTTGGTTATGTATCGCAGTGGCATCAGTTACGAAAGATGGTATTTGCACAAGAATGTGTGAGAAGCCAAAAAATTATTAAACATTTTTTATATATCAGAATATATTAAATGTACATGTACACGACAAGTAACGCATTGCAATAATTTATAGCAAAACCTCAAAATATTTGGCATATTTTGCTTCATAATGTCCAAACCCCAACCTAACTGCGGAAATTTAAGGCAACAAATAAACTTGGTTCCAAGTTAGGTAGCTTGCGCTGATTAACTAACTTGTTCCTTTTTGTGTGAAATGTATTGTTGGGCACCATGCCTTGCTTACCAGGTTTTGCTTTGCTTTCTTTAGGCTATTGGTCAAAAACAAAATAAAATATGGAAAGTATTCCAGCCTGTGTTAGGTGGCCTTTTTGGGGTCGTCCCAATTTACTTTTTCGTAGCGAAGGCGACGGATATCTCTCATCTCATCTCTATCAAATATCATCAATCCATCCCCACACATGGGCAAAGAAAAAGAAAAAAATGGGGTAGAGGCTACAAAAAAAGCTTATCACAATATAAATGTCACCCATGTGAACCTGAGATTGGGAATACCACATAAATGGGCTCCAGCACAATAAAATAACATCACTTGAAAAAACATTAAAAAAAGAAAATCTCTCTCCGTCTCTGATAATAATAATAATAATAGATAGCTATAATAGTAATAACGAGTCAAATCAAAACCAATGAATAATAATAAATACACTTGTCTTCGGTGTGACGGCACTGGACTGCCCTAACTATATATTCTCTATCTCTTTGAGTCTTTGACGCTGCTCTCACTCTCCCAGACTCAGCAACACCTCCCAACTCCAAGTTCCAAGTGCAGCCACATCCTTCACCCCGAGCGTCTGAAGTCTGAACCCAACACAACAGAACCCGCGGTTTCCGTTGTCAGCAGTCCACAAACTTAAGCTAACGTGAGCTTTTTTGTCCACATCCACTGTAGTGAGTGAGAGAGAGAGAGAGTTACAGTTCGACACTTCGTTTTGGGCATCTTCACTTTCTGCTGTTGCGTGCCCAAGCCGAATTGCGACGCATAGACCGACTGCTCGCTGCAGGGGACAGTGTGACAGATAGACCACAAGGCTGAAGGTGGGAGAGTGGGAGGTTTCCGGAAACGGCTTTAACTGTAACTGTAATTCGTTCTGTAGACGGTAGACCTCCATACCTTACAATTACATCGCGTGAAGATCTACTCAACCTTCAAACACCACAGATATTGACGTCAGATCCCGACGCCGCCTAAATATGGTTTTTGCATGATTTCTCTCTTCACTCGCTCTTCATTCTCTTTTTTACTAGCCGAATAGTGATTGGTGAGAGCTTGAATCCATGGATTTCGGCAGATTTTTCTGTTCTTCAGTCATTGTTTTGGTCTCAGGTAAGGGGTTTCTTCTGCTTTCTCACCGCCCTTAGACACCCTTCACATTCGCCGGAAAGTAAAGTAATCGACCCTTTGTCCCCAAATCCTATCTCCTTGCAGGTTTTTTGTTTCCCGCACTAGTAGCTTCAGTGGGCATAAACTATGGCCAGATCGCGAACAATCTCCCGTCTCCGGAAAATGTTCTTCCGTTGCTCGGATCGATCGGCGTCAATAAAGTGAAGCTTTACGATGCAGATCCTCGGGTGCTTCGTGCATTCGCGAATTCCGGTGTTGAATTCGTCGTCGGACTCGGAAATGAATACTTGGCAAAGATGAGAGATCCGGAGAAAGCCGAAGCGTGGGTGAAGACCAACGTTCAGCCTTTCCTCCCTGCCACGAAAATCACCTGTATCACCGTCGGTAACGAGGTTTTGACGTTTAACGATACATCCCTGACTGAGTACCTCCTCCCCGCAATGCAGAGCGTTCATACAGCCCTGGTGAACCTAGGTTTGGACAAGAACGTGAGCGTCACTACTGCCCACTCGTTGGCTGTGCTCGAGACCTCGTATCCCCCTTCTGCCGGAGCTTTCCGCCGAGATCTAACGGAGTTCATCACCCCGATCTTAAGCTTCCATGCGAAAACCGGCTCCTCTTTCCTCATCAATGCTTATCCTTACTTCGCATACAAAGCGAACCCAAAGCAAGTCCCACTTGATTTCGTTCTCTTTCAGCCGAACCAAGGGGTTTCGGATCCCATCTCGAACCTCCATTACGACAACATGCTGTTCGCTCAAATCGATGCTGTATACTCAGCACTCACTTCGGTGGGTTACAAGAAGCTGCCGGTGCAGATATCTGAGACAGGTTGGCCGTCGAAAGGGGACGAAGATGAGGCCGGAGCGACGCCGGAGAACGCCAGAAAATATAACGGGAATCTGATGAAGTTGATTTCACAGAAAAAAGGGACACCTTTGAGGCCCAATTGTGATTTGAATATATACGTTTTTGCCTTATTTAATGAGAATATGAAGCCAGGGCCGACTTCAGAGAGAAATTATGGACTTTTTAAACCTGACGGAACGCCCGCGTATCAGCTTGGAATCAGTAAAACTAATAATAGTACTGGCACCAGAAGCGGCACCGGAGATGGGGATGATTCCGGCAGTCCTTCGCAACCCATCAGTTCGTCCACTGGCTATTTATCTATATCATCTGCCTCTCCTGTAACTGTAAGTATTTAACGCAAAACTCCCACTTTCTTTCCCTGTTTCTCTTCTGCAAGATCTGGTTCAGCATGGTATGGTTGTTAATTCGACATAAAAAAAATGAAAATTTGCCGAGGGTTTTCGAGTCATCATCACTCACCCGTGACACACCAGTGACCGTAGTGACCACTATTGTGGTTTGGCGCATCTTAGCTATAAGGGTGGAAAAAATCTAACGTACGCCAACGATGAAAAAACTAAGTGGTAGTTCGGTTATGATAGTGTGCCTGATAGCCGAGGTCTGAACCTCAAATTCTCAATCAAAGGCTGGTGGCGGTGGGAGAGGATGGGTACTTTGCGCAATTGCACCGCAGGATCGAGACGTTAGATCAAATTTTCTGCGATGAAACATTATTTTTCTTGTTTTGTTGTAAAAGATAAATCAAACACTTTTCCTTTTTTCTGTCCATAGTTTTTTTTTTTTTTCCTTTTTGCTTCGTAATATATGCTTATTTTGGCTTTTCAGGACAAATTGCGATTGGCTGGGGCCGTGTTCTGTGGGTTCTTGAGCTCATTTTGGCTATTCTTTTGATGGAACGAAGCTTCATTCGCTTTATCATATTGTGGTGGAAGGTGGATGGATGGATAAACGGGAGGGAACCTGGGAGTTGGGGAAAGGTGAAAAAAAATTCTATCTCAGCTATCGATGTTGTTATTCTTTGATTGCTTGTAAGGACATGCTGATCTTTGTTCATCTTCTTCAAATTAAAAGTTAATTAAGTGTTTATCCGACTTTCACTAAATTAAAAGTTAATTTAGTGTTTATCTCTACGGCTGAGCTGATACGTGGTCCCACCCATGTATTTAGCTTCTGGCGTCAAAGGATTCAATTGATTATAAAATGGTCTTATTTACCTCCGACCTCAATGTTTTCTTTCACTTTTGCAGGGGGGGTTTTAGTAAGGTGTGCGTGTGTTCGTGTGCTAATTGGGCGTTGGTAGTTCAGGAATGGATAGGACCCATTTTATTGCAAGTATACTAATTAGTGTTGTACGTGTACCCTATGGATTTTTGATTGGATAGAGAAATGAAATGTTACTGTTTTCCTTTTTTCCTGGTGTGTCGGTGTTTATGTTTTCAGTTTCTTAGGTTGTCTGGTCAATATCTTCTCCAAAGAATCATTTCATTTATGTTTCCACTGCTGAAAACACACATCCAAACAAGTAATCTTTCCGTCCCTACCACCAAAAATAAAAATTAACCTTTTGTTACAAATCTCTACTACAAAGAGAGAACAAATTTATGTTTCTACTTTTCACTGCTGTAAAATTAAACATCACTTAATTGTATTGCACATATAAACCTAAGTGATTCTAAACCTCATTTAGTGGAAATGGAAGTCGAATCAAGGCAAAGGACAGAATTTTATGCATAAAAATCCAATCAGTATCTGCCCACAAGTAGTACATCCGAATACAAGGATGAAAAAAACCAAATAAATAAATTGATAAAACAAAATAAAGAAAATTTACAACAAAATTTCCTATACAACAAACTAAACTATTGACTATTGAGTATGGATTATTGTTGACCAACTTGTGAACTTTCTGAATCATGTAAAAAATTTTCTGAATCCGGCGCAGCTTTCTCACCAGTCTCAAATTTAACCTTCCCCCTCGTCGATGAGAAATTGAATTAATTGGCAGCAACCCCGCCCCTTCTTGCATGGATAATGCATCCCGCAAAAATTGATATTTAGGGAAATGCAGTATTTGGCGGGAGACGAACCAGTAAATTTAGAAAATAAAATGATGCGACCTAACCCCTCTAATCAACGGTTTTCAACAGGTTGGAGAATGAGGATCTGATGGCCCTCCTGGTTGTGTTTTAGGTTCAACTTTAACTCTTTGATAGAACAATACGTAGGCTGCTGCTGTCTTGATCTCATCCTCACTGACTGGAGAAACATGACTGTCATCAAAATGGTACCACCTATCCTCTTCGATTAACTGCGGACTCAGAAAGATATAAAGCAAATAGTTAGATATGACACCGCATTGTGTAAAATGAGCAGTCTCAAAATTCAGTCCAGCCAAAAATCACTTGTACCAGTAATAATGGATTTGAAGAATGCTAGCAACAGTGAGGAGTCCAATTTGGTGTTAAAAGTGATGGATTCCTATATGTAATTATGAATCTGTAATACTATTATTTATTATACGAGGGATTGTACCAGTAATAATGGATTTGAAGAATGCTAGCAACAGTGAGGAGTCCAATTTGGTGTTAAAAGTGATGGATTCCTATATGTAATTATGAATCTGTAATACTATTATTTATTATACGAGGGAAATCCACGAAAGAAACAAAGCTGAGTTTGAAAATCTGATCTTAAGTCATAGGGTTTGTTCTTTAAAAAAAAAAATTCTAATCTTAGTGAGGAAGACAGAAATCTGCTTGATATCCTTAGATTGTAGGATCATGCCGTCCTCTACTGTATTTAAGAAGGAAGAGCTGGTTGGAGATTACATGTCTCTCACCTTAGCATAGGCAGAGTAGTGTCCTCCCCCTAGACCACCATAGTGGTTGCTGATGGCATAGAGCTCATACACATGAGATTGAAGTCCTGCATCCTTGCACTTTACATACTTGCTTAAATCAAGGTTATGGATAGGGAAATTTACAAATGTGTCAAGCTTGTTCTTAATATATCGGCTATATGAGAATCGTTTCAGGTGAACAACTAGAATATCTGGCAGTTTCCATAAATCAAGTTTCTTAGTAGCTTGCCTATGTTCTTTGCAACGAGGACAGTACCTGAATTGAAATAAAAACAGACAACAGAAAGATGTAAGACAGATATTTGTCTGACATGAAAAATAACAATGCAGTGCAAGATGTGAAAAAACTTTACCACATGTCATCAGGACCTAGAGGTTCCTCCTTCAAGAATGCCTCTAAGCATGAAAATAAAGAAACTGATTCCTGCCGTGTCTTCTTCACTGCAAGTCCAACCTTATATACCACAGGAAGGTCCTCAAGGTAGCTAGCATCATACAATTCCTTTTCCTTATCAGTCCAATCCAACAGTACCTTTAAGGATTGATCGAATTTAATAATAAAATCATTTTCAATGGGGCTGCTGCTCAAACCCTTTTCATCAGTTAAAAAGAGATGGAAGGATGACTCGCCACAAGTCATTTGTTCTAGTTCTATTTTATCTTTGTGGTTCCTGGATTCAAATTGAGAATTGCAGCTGTTAACTGGTCTATCAACATTGACTCCTGTAGCACAGCCATTTTCCTTGTTGGTATTGACATGATTAATAGAAAAATTTGATCTCCTTCGCAGCAATGGGGCAAGCACTTTATGTATGGCAATTTGAATATCAGCTGCAGTCTGTGCACCCTCTGGTAAACAAGTAACTAATGGTGCTCCAAAAAGCTTCCTATCCCCACTGCTGAGTATGTCTGATGTACCTCTGTAACATAAAACTTTGTAAATAATAAGACACATAAAAGCATAGAAAAGCTAGCCCACACATGGGGGGTGGGGACTTGTAGAGCAATAAACAACTGACGCAAGAAAGATTGCTGCCAACCTCAAGCCATATGAATTTCTTTGGTCAAATAATGACCATATGGTGGATATATACATAAAAAAGGTGAACAATAGATCAAGATCAATTGGCATCACCAAATTATAGAAATAAATGTCCATAGTTTCCTTTAGAAAATGAAAAGTAAATAATAATATGGTTGGAAACTTGTATTTCTGAACAAACATAAGCTCAAACACATTTGAACCTACATGTAATAACAAGAGACCAAGTTATGGAAAACCATTTAGTTTATATGGAACTAAGAAAATTGTTATTGCTATGCAGGACTTACTTTGCATTGCCAAGGTGAATTATCTCTATTCTTGTCAATTCATCATGGTTTTTAGGAAGCCGATAAGCTACAATATGCCCATCATCCTTTATCATAGATAAGGGTTCAAAAAGCTTCTCCAAATACCGGAATATTCGATGTTCATAAACCTGGAAAGTATCAATCCATTAGTTCAGCAATTTTATAAACAAAATAATAGTATAATACACAAATGAAATAATGTTCCTATGAAAAATTAAAAGAACATAATGTAGACTCACCTCTGCAAGCAATAAGCTTTCATCACTCTTTAAGCAGCATGCAGTATTCAAGGCCTGACTAAGATCTTTAAAACAACCACGTTTTAGCACTGATACAGTATAGGGCATGGGAAGAGCACTTCCATCACCACAGAATACAGATATTGTCATTGTCCGGGTGACACTTAATGGTAATGGCAATGATAAGTACATGAAAGGATCAAATGTCACTGAAACTTTTCTGCAATAAGGGCATACTAGTGTTGATTTGTATTGACCCTGAGAAATTGGCAACATTGCTTGTTCTCAGCAACTAAACAACAGAATATTATATAGCAAAAAATGCACCAAAGAACTGAAAACTAGATCAGCTTAAGTTTGATTTTGTCAACAAATACAAACTATACAAAACAAAAGCATGAAAAGTTGTGCATTTCATGACAATACCATGTACATCAACACTATTGACCAATTGATGTTTAAACTTTAATCTCAAGGTGTGATTTCATAAACTACTTGCTTCTCTTATGATTGTTGGAGCAGTTTAAAAGGGAAAAACGAGAAAGAGAAAGAAAAATGTCTTACATCCCTCATTACTCTCATCCCTAAAGTAGCTGGGGCTGTTAACATAAGAGATTTCAGACCTATTAGCCTTCTCAATAGCTTTTATAAAATTTTGGCAAAAGTGTTGGCAGAGAGGTTGAAAAAGGTTTTGCCTTCTGTGTTCTCTGTGAACCAAGGTGCCTTTGTTCCTGTGAGGCAGATGTTGGACAGTGTCTTGATTGCGAATGAGTTAATTGATACCAGAAAGAGGATGGGTAAGCCTGGTTTGGTGTGTAAGCTGGATATTGAGCAGGCTTATGACCATGTGAATTGGAAGTGTCTGGACTTTATCCTTGGGAAGATGAATTTTGGTCGTAAATGGAGGAACTGGATGTATGTGTGTCTTCTCCTAAGTGTTCAGTCTTAATCAATGGGCAGGTGTCGGAATTCTTTGAGAGTTCTAGGGGCATTAGGCAAGGGGATCCTCTCTCCCCTTTGCTTTTCATTTGCCTTATGGAGGTCCTCACTCAGTTTAGTAAGTTGGTTGTGGATGGAGGCATGTGGGATGACTTTGAAATCTCTCCAGGAGAGGAGAAGGTTCATCTTCTCCAATTTGCAGATGGCACTTTATGTTTTATTAATTCTTTGGCTGAGCAGCTTGATTCTATGTTGGGTATTCTTTGCTGGTTTGAGGTGGTGACTGGGCTCAAGGTTAATCTTGGTAAGTGTAATTTTTCCCGTTGGTCATGTGGAAATTTTGGAGGAGTTAGCTGAGATTTTGGCTTGTCAGGTGAATCACCTTCCTGGGAAATTTTTGGGTCTTCCTCTGGGGGCCAAATGCACCTCCTCTTCTATTTGGGATCCTGTGATTGAGAGATTGGAGAAGAAATTGGCTTCCTGGAAGGCTAAATGTCTTTCGGTAGGAGGTAGAGTGACCCTAATCAAGAGCACCCTTTCTAATCTCCCGACTTATTTTCTTTCACTATTCCCATCCCATCCAAGGTAATCTAAAAAGTTTGAGTCCCTCCAAAGGAATTTCTTGTGGAGGGGGTGGGAAGATGAGAAGAAAATTCATTTAGTTAAGTGGGATCAGGTCTGTTTGCCTGCTAAAGGTGGGCTGGGAGTGAGAAAACTTAAGATCTTTAATTCTGCCCTTTTAAGTGGATGTGGAGATTCAGCTCTGAAAGAGATGCATGGTGGAGGTCTCTGATTGCTGCTAAATATGGTGTGGATTGGGGCTGTTCCTTGTGGAAAGGTATTATGAGAAATTTCCCTTCCTTTTTAGAATGTTTGGAGGGATGGAAAGAGGGTGAAATTCTGGAAGGACCCCTGGTGTCTAAACTCCCCTTTGGCTGAGGTCTTCCCTAACCTCTGCTTTTGTGCCTTATCCCCTGATGCATCAGTATCTGAAACCCTTGAGTGGGAGGAGGGGAATGTGATTTGGTGTCCCCTCTTTAGAAGAAATCTCTACAACTGGGAACTGGAGCAACTGTTGGAGCTGCTAAAGCTATTGCAGAACCAGCGAGTTTCTGTTTGAAGTGGAAGATGAGTGGAAGTGGAAGTAGAGTAATGATGGGGTTTTCATAGTCAAATCTATGGCTGAGAAGCTGAGTCAAGGAGCTAATATGGGGTTCCCTAGCAAGCAGACCTGGTCTCTACCACTCCTTCTAAGGCAAGTTTTCTGGTTTGGGTTCTAGCCCTTGATAAATGCTTGTCTAGATCCAATTTGTGCAACTGTGGGGCTCAGATCCCTGACCTGAACTGTGGCATATGTAGACTGGTTCTTGAAACTAGTGACCATCTCTGCATTCATTGCCCTCTTTCTGCTATGTTATAGGAGCATTTCATCAAATCAGCAGGCATCTGCTGGGTTATGCCTCGGTCTGTCAAGGAGTTGCTGTGTACTTGGAAACTTCCTGGTTTGGAGCAAGAAAGGGAAGTTGGTCTAGAAATCAATTCCCGCAGCTGTTCTGGTCATGGTCTGGTCTGAAAGAAATAGTTGTATCTTCTGCAACAGAACTAGAGCTCCTGAAGATCTGCTCGAGATGGTGGTTCATAGGCTTGCTTCTTGGTTATCTGTAATTTCAGAATTTAAAGATCAGAATGTCTTTCAGCTCCTGGATTCCCACTCCATTTGGGACCTGTAATGTATTGTAGAATCTATCCTGGTGTTCACTCGCCAGGTTGCTGTTATTCTGTAATTTTCCTTCATTAATAAATCTTTTTACCTTACCTTTTCAAAAATAAAATGTTTCACATCCCTCGGTACCAGCACATTGGGTAACAAATAATAGACTCCAATCACCATCCTTTCAGCCTTGGCTACAGAATTGATAATTTTCTTCAAAAGATCAGTTAGACATAATATACCCTTTTCTTTGTGTTTGTGGAAAACCAAACACCAAATATGGTAGCCATCACCAGGTTTCTCTCTTCAAAGACATCAGCTTTTGAACACTTAAACCCCAAATATTCAACAAATGTATTACCTTTTATAGAGTGGGTATAATAACCGGACAAATGGGTTTTAGGGACCATTGAAACCCAACACTGCCATTACTCTGGTTTGGGTCGTCATTCAAGATATCAAACCCATGCCTACCCCGCTTAAGTCCTTACCAAATCCATTACAGTAGAAAGCAGGGCAGATTTTCCCATTTAACCAGCCAATCACAATCCCTAAGTAAACATTCTGACGATTATATCTGATCGATCATGTCCCAAGTAGGAAAAGACTTATCCTTTTTAACTTTTTCCATTTCTTTGGTGCAAAAGATGAAACTTATTCAAGATCCAAGACATATTATCTCATGTAACCATGGTTTAAAATGTTGACATATTTCCATGGCATCTCCATTTCCATGGGTACAGAAAAGAAATATTATTGGAACTTGCATATTTCCTATGAACACTATGGGTACCATGTGAAGCACACGAGATAGTATTATAACATCCTTGGGCCTGATTCCAAATTAAATCAGGTTGAGATTAGTCAACCAGATTCTGGAAATTAGAAGAAAAGGTGAGATCAATTCACTAATGATCACATCTATTGCCTTACTGACTTCCAGGATACATTATGATGCATGTGCAACCATGAATCAATTAGTTGCAGAAACCATAGAGCTGGGAGAAAACAATAAAGATTATGGATAAAATCAACCACTCACTTGGCAAACATCCACAATTATTGAATCATTTCGAGCTTTGTGATTTTGCCAACATTCACTTGCAAATTCCTCATCTGGACGGCCATCTGCATCCTTTGCTTCAATGTAAGGCTTTTGCTTGACACGATTTAAATCTTCATGCAGTCCATCCAACAAGAAAGCCAGAAGTTCCTAAAGGAAGAAATCTCTTAAGTGGAAAATCATAATGGAAATAATGGAAGCATGAATAGATAACATTTCTTGTATCTATCCCATCAGAATTAGCAAACTAACAAATGGTTATCATTGCAAACAGGCTGACCGAGCATGCATGTACAATAATAGACATTAAAAATATTCTATTTGTTGGACAATTTAATTAGTACAAGGGTTATTTGTTGGACAACATTTCATATCCCTCTCCTAACAAAATCATCCCCATTGGAGATTTTCTTGTTCCTTTTCTTAATGAGTTTTCTTTTTTATTTATTACCAAAAAAATATAATTATATCAAGGGTCTCCTCATTAAAGAGATTGGTGTGACGATCTCTGCTCCCTCCTCTTTTCTGCTCTCATTTCTTCTCTCATTGTTAATATTATATCAAGGGTCTCTTTTACTACTAGAGCCTCTTGAGTTCTATGGCATCTTTGGGGGGCTGATTCAAAGGAAAATCTTGTTTAGAGGGCTACCAGGAAGAGTTTGCTTGAATGTCCAGTTGCAAGTTGGGGGAACTCAGGTTTGAAAATTAAAGGACAGAGGGAGTGGTTTTTTCATCATGAAAATATTTGTTTTAATTGAAAATCCTTGGAGAATGCATGTTGCTGAAATGTTCAAGTGTTTTCAGCACCAAGGTTCAATATGCCCTGCACATGTTTGTTGAAGCCTTAAGTTTCTTGCTGGATTGGGATTTCGGAGTAGGCTATTAAACTATTCCCAGTCACAACTTATAAAACCTCTCTTTGTAAACCAATCTTCTAGGCCTAGTCCTATAGGGGGCCGGAACAACTTATTTAAGAAAGAGAGAACCCTTCAATAAAGTCTATTTAAGTGGACAGCATGCCCAAATCAATTTAAAAGAGAGTTGGGCCCTAATAATAACTCATTAAACACTTAATGGACCTATAGTAGAGCATACTTAAATGTGCAGAAGGCCATAAAAGAGTTAAGCACGTGTTAATTAATAAAGTCCCACCTAGACTTATGAGGTGTCCCACTTAGTGAGGAATCATGTTTGTTATAGTATTCTCTTAAAGCTTGTAGACCAGCACTTCCTGTCTACCCAAGATATCTTACAGCAGGCTCCCTTTGGAACCTCACCCCAATACATATCAGTTCAGTTTACCCCTTGTCTTGTTAAGCCATCACTCATACTATTAGCACTTCTAGGAACCCACTGAAAGTTGACATTCAACTCTTCTACTAATGATCTCATTTGAACCATTTGTTTTTTGGATTTTGAGAGGGGGAAGTTGGTCAATGGGATTTTAGTTCCCATTTACCAAGATACCCATGTTCTTTTTTCAGATTTATGTAGAGTCTACGGAAAATTTATTTTCCCTGGGTATCTCACTTACCCGGGTAAGTGATACCCATCTCCCAGGTGGGTAAGTAACTTTCCCACCTTGGGGGGAAGTTGCCAACACTTGGATGGAACAAAATTGCCCCTTTTAATAATGGCTTTTTATAGCTAAAACGATCAGTGTCTTGTTTACCTGGAAAATAAAAGAACATGGGTAAATGCACTTACCTAGGTAACTAACTTTCCGAAAAGTGAACAGGGCCTAAAGTGTATCTGTATTTCCAGGTTTCTTTAGTGTTATCTCTTAGCCATCCCATTCCACCACTACCTTTGAGTTTCCTTCCACAATGATCCATTTGTAATTTAATTCTTTCCCTAACTTCAGTCCTTGTAAAACTGTCAATAGTTTTTCCCTCATGGAATCTCCATACCCTAAAGGCCCTGAGAATAGATTCAAGATAGACCCATCAGCCCATCTGAGCATCAGCCCATCAAACTTTACATTGTGGCATCCGGAATGCCCTTGCTCCAGATCTTGTAGTAGTTGAATTAGCTACTTCTTGCCAATTCCTAAGAATGTCATCACATGATACTAAGGAGAACAGCTTTGAAGTCTTTATCCAATGCACCACACTTTCCATAAATCACTGCTTCCAAATAATTGGGATTTGTCAAGGAAGACCCTGTTATTTTTTTTTCCCTCCCAAAGTCCATAGAATAGCCACCCTTGTACCCCTCCATAAAGATTAACCTCTTTTTGGCTGTGGTGATAAAAAAGAGGGCAAAAATAGGCTCTTTAGAGTTTAGATCTGATGAAAGACTTAACCTGCAGCCAAAAAGAGACAGAGATAATACAAGGAAATAAACCCCAGATTGTCATTAATCCCTTTTAATGCCCCCATAATCCTCTATAGATATGTTTTGTAATTAGACTTGTTGAACTCATATTAACCACCTAACCCTTTATTAAACATTTATGGTTCTGTCAATAGTCCAGTCTAAATAAGTCCTAGCTCTTGCCATCGCTAATCTGCCTATATGCTTTACCTGGTTTGATAACCCTAACTTTCCCAAGCCCTAAATTCTTGTTATATCCTATGTGCAAAGGCATAAACATCATGGATATTCAAGTGCCGCACATGATTTGAATACCTTAACCCAAACCTTGAAATTTAGTAAAATTCCTTGTGTTCTCTCATCAAGTTAACCTAGAAGAAATCAAACATTGAATCGGATTTTCATTCTAAATTCTTATGTTCTTTATTGCTAATAATATCCTAGTTTTCCATGTCAACATTGAAAAAAGAAGATATCAACCAAATAAAGAATATTGAAAAAAGGCCATTAACCAGTGTTGGTCCTAGCTATTTGGGGTCCTGGGAGGGGTAGACTTGATAGGAATAGCTTTGGCATTTTACCACAAATTGGCCACTATCAGACTTGAATAAGTGTTTTCACACTTGCCACAATCAAGTAGAAAAAGGTCCAACAAAGTATCTATCTCAGTATGAAATGAGGTGCCACAGTACATTAAATACTCGGAAAAAAAAATCAATCAAACAGTGTTCTCTTGATATCAATTTCAATCCAGAGGAGCATATTTTCTGTAGGAAACTGTGGACCCCACATTAGTGTACTCGTGTGACAGCCTGAGTTGTACTTAGATTTAATCAAGTCTTTGATTAGGATCAGCTTTCCTAGTAGGATTAGTTTTAATCCTATTCTATCTTATCTAGGATTAGTTTTAATTATCTTATCTTGCCATGTAAGCATTAAAGTTCTTTCACAATTAGGAAACCATGTATATAAATTCAAAGGGTGGGGCGGCTGTTTTAACACAACCAACCACTCTCTTCTCCTGAAACTCTTCCACAAGTTCTTCTCCATCTCTCTCCTCTTCTCTTCTCTTCTCTTCTAACTTTTCTTTTATTTTCTGTTCAAATCTGTAGTCTTGTACGACTACTTTTTCCATGTTGGCCCTTTCAACAGCCTATGATATTTGTTTCCACACTACATGGGTTACAACACTAGAGTTGTATCTTCAAAAGTAATGCAATAAGCATAACAGAAGAATCCAAACAACACTCTAATGTAATGAAAACTAAAATTTATTTATATATGGTACTACTTAAAGGTTGTTTTCCTCTCTTATTCACTCCATTTTCCTTCCTTCAATGGATAACAGTGTTGTTCATGCATCTAAAAAATATATGAAAAACACCATAGCCTCCTAGAAATTCTGAAAGGAACATAAAGATTCATACACACTAGCAAAGTAGAGAGATTGGGAATTGTAGTAATACTACTAACTTGAGAATCATGCTGGTTATACCCACTGAACTGAGGTGCAAAACGAGCAAGTTTCCCCTTAAAAGCTCGTGGTGCAATTGGTGTCCGACCAGAAGACCATAATTTCCTCAGCAACTCACCAAATGCAACTGCAAGCTCACCCTGCATAGCAACAACAAATAATCAAGTTTTAGAATACACTAAGGATAAACAAATGAACCCACTGGATTAATTTTAGAAGACTAACTCCTATAGAAAAAGCTGAATGGAAAATAAGACACAACAGCCACATACATGCATTCCTAAAGGGTTTTGTTTGTTGATCTCCTCGCTGTAATCCTGCAAGAAATACTCATGAAGAGGTCGCGTATGGACTAAGCACTGAATAGCACTGTTCATAAAGCAAGTATTTCCCAGGTTCTGTAATCCTGCCAACCCTCCTTTATCTCCTTTTGTCATGGTGCTCAAGAGATCATAACCATCATCCAGATCCGTTAATACTGAATTGAAACTATTCCCCTGAATCAAGTTTGAGCTATGACCTGCTGAATAACCATTAGAAAGGGCAGGGCCTCCTGCAATTGTTACAGATGACCTTGAAGGTTGCATTGGAACCAAAGCCAATTCATTTCCTGTTGACTCTTTTCGGAATGCAGGGGTCTGAGAGCCATCAAAAGGCACCTCCAAAAGAATCTGCAGAAAATAAGACTTCAATAGATTAACAGGAGGGAGGAAAAAGGATCTGATTAACTAAATCTAAGCTACCCTATTTGTCCAGAATGGACTTCTTTCCATATATAAAATAAGTCTTGGGATGAGAAATTTGAAACAGATCATGAGTCCAAAAGCTTGCAACTAATAAGCAGATTCAGAAATATTAAATAATGCAATGTAGACGAGAAATTTGAAACAGGTCATGAGTCCAAAATCTTGCAACTAATAAGCAGATTCAGAAATATTAAATAATGCAATGTAGATTGAGTTGGGGGATCAGAAGTCAGCCTGGGGTTCTTTTTTGACTTCTATGGACGACTACCTCTTTCCATTATTCATCCAAACAATTGTATCCCAACATTAGTTTCCCAACTTTTTAATCATGGCCATCAATCTCCTTTGAGGAGGTACCATTCAATATGGAACACCCCTTTTGCCATTTTGTCTTTGGAAGGGGAGAAATGAAGGATTTTTGCTAAGGAGGACACAGAATAGGATTTTCAAGGATATCAGATTATTTATCATGGATTGAGCTCTTTTTTTTTTTATCAATAACACTTTCATTAAATCATCAATAGAAGATTTACAAGAGGAAGACAAACACACTTATCTTCCAAGAGCAACAAAGAACCTCAAGAAAAGGAAAAAAAAGGAAAAAACACTAAAGTTACAGCTTAGCCCAAAACAGTGAATCCCTTTCTGCCCCTTGTTTAGCTAAACCGTCAGCTAGGGAATTAGCCGATCTTTTAACCCAACATATTTTAACTTCCATCTCCCGCACCAGCCACTTGAATTTCCTCCTCTCATTGTTGTACTTCCATAAGCCATTGTTATCTTTAATCAGCCACCCTATCACCACCTTTGAATCCCCTTCAATTATGAGTTTCCTGATGTTCAACTCCTTAGCTTTCCGGATACCTTCCATAACTGCAAAAATCTCAGCTCTAAGGGAGTCACCCACTCCAATTGGGCCTGAGAACATGGCAGAAATGACCCCATTCTCATCCCAAAAAACACCCCCAATCCCCAATTGTCCCGGATTTCCCCTACTACACCTATCAAAGTTTAATTTCAAGAATCCACCAGGTGGAGGGGTCCAAGCCACACTCATTACTGACATGGTCTGTGTGCAATTTGCAAATTCACCCCATTTCCCCAACATGTCATCCACAGTGTAATCTGTGAATAGCTCCAATGATTTCAGCCACTATACAGCCCTAATATGTATGATAGCCCTCAGATCTGCTGCTCCTCTCTTAGCTTCTGAGAATATCCTGGAGTTTCTTTCTTCCCAAAGTGTCCAACATATTGCAGCCCTTAGTCCTCTCCACATAGTCCTTCCCCTTTTTATCCGCCACCTGAAAAAAGAAGGGGAAAAAAGGTCCTGCAAGTCTGATGGAGGATTCCAGCTACATCCAAATAGGGAGAAAGCCCAATCCCAAATTGACCTCGCAAAATGGCAAGACACCAGTAGGTGAAAACCAGTCTCCCCATCCGCTTTACAAACAACACACCAATGAGGTGACAAGCAAGTATTGGGTCTCTTCTTTTGGAGTAGATCATCAGTGTTGATTCTTTCCAGATAGGCTTCCCAACAAAAACTACCAACCCTAGGAGGTATTGCTCTGCATCAAACCTCATCAACAGGGAAAGGGGGAAAAGTAGGACTGGTGGACTGACTTAAGACTTTGAAGAAAGAAGCATAAGAAAAGATGCCATTGGGGGTAGGTGTCCAAATTCTAGAATCCGCCCTAGTGGGGTCTAAGACAACATTATCAAGAAGTGCAATAAGGCTCAAAATACTGTCGAAGTTTGAGTCCCTCGAATCCCTTCTTAGACCCAAGTTCCACCCAATCCCAGAAGTGGAAGAGGACGGGGTCGTGAAAGACGAGATTGGCTCATTTTTCAAATCAGAAAGAGCATACAAAGAAGGAAACTGATCCTTTAGAGGGGCACTCCCCACCTAGGTTTGTTCCCAAAATTTTATGGAGTTACCGGAATTCAAATCATACCTGATATTAGGGGAGAAAACTGGTAGCAGGTCATGAATGGCTTTCCAAGGTTGCTTGTGATCCTAGCTCTAATTCCAGCGTCCCATCCATTGTGCTCCAGCCCATGTATACTTGCCACTATTCTAGCCCATAGCTTCTCCTTCTCCATAGGGAACCTCCACAACCACTTTCCCAAAAGAGTCATATTCCTTCTCCTAATACTCCCAAGCCCCAAACCACAACAAGTCTTACTCCTACACACTATCTCCCAGCTAACTCTATGATCCCTCTTCTCCTCTCCCGGCTCCCACAAGAAATCTCTCATTAGCTTCTCCAATCTGTTAGCAACCTTCACTGGAATTTTAAACATCGACAGGAAAAAGATGGGTAAGTTAGCAAGCGTGGCCTTAATTAGTGTAACTCTTCCACCAAGAGAGAGGTAGTTCTTTTTCCAGGATACCAGTCTTTTTTCAAACCTTTCCACCATCGGGTTCCAAAAGCTCTCTCTCATAGGATTATCACCTAATGACAACCCTAAGTAGTTCAAAGGCCACCCCGAGACTTCACACCCCAACACTTCAGCACTCTCCCTGATCTCTCCCTCCTCCAAATTCACCCCCACTACACAGCTTTTCCCAAGGTTAACCTTCAAGTTGGACATTTGCTCAAACAGTTGTATCACCGACTTCAAGTTCCTGATAAAGCTCACATTACCGCTTTCACAAAATAGAATCGTGTCATCAGCAAACTGTAAGTGAGTGAGGGGGGTTTCCACCCTCCCAACTCTCCAGCCTCTAATGAGCCCCCTAGAATCTGATCTGTGAATCAGTTTCCCCAATACCTCCGCAATTAGAATGAACAAGAAAGGAGAAAGGGGGTCTCCTTATCTTATACCCCTACTGGCTGGAAAGAAATCTACCACTGTCCCATTCACTAGCACTGAATAATGACAATTCCGGACACAACCCATGATCCATTTACACCATCTAGCCCCAAACCCAAATTTAGTCAAAACTTTCCTCAAGAAATCCCAGTCCACCAAGTCATAAGCCTTTTCCAAGTCCAACTTACAAACCACTCCCTTCTTCTTATCCCTCTTAAAGTTCTCCACACTCTCATTAGCAATTAAAATCTGATCAGTAATTTGTCTTCCACTCACAAAAGCTCCTTGATAGTGTGCAATGATATCTGGAAATACCTCCTTCAGCCTCAAACACAACACTTTTGCAATGATCTTATACAAGCTATTAACCAAGCTAATTGGCCTAAAATCCTTCGGGTGGGATGCATCTTTCTTTTTTGGAATTAAGGCTATAAATGTAGAGTTCACACCCCGATTGACAATTCCTCTCCTGAAAAACTCCTCAAACACCCGCAAAAGATCATCTTTCAAAATATCCCAACAACCCTGATAAAAAGCCATTGTGAACCCATCCGGCCCTGGAGCTTTTGTTCTATCCATAGAAAACGCAGCCTCCTTGATCTCTTCCAAATTAAAGCTTCTTTCCAACCTTCTCTTGTTCTCCACCCCTATATCTGGCCAATCCAATCCTTCTACCCACACCCTTCTACTCACAAGCCTTCTTAGAATAGATTTGAAGTGCTCCACATAGGCCCCGACTATCTCCTCTTGTTGTATTAACTCAACTCCATCTACTACCAATTTGGAGATAAAGTTCTTCCTTCTCCTACCATCTGCTAGAGAGTGGAAATACCTAGGGTTTCTGTCTCCCTCTTGCAACCATTTACACTGAGATTTTTGCCTCCAACTAATTTCCTCCTTGTGCAGGCAATCCTCTAACTGTCTTCTCAAATCTCTCCTGAGTTCATTGTCTTCCTCTCCAAATTCTCCCTTCTTCTTTAGAGTCAAGGCTTTCAATTTTATCCATAAGATCTCCCTTTCTTTCTTCTATCCTCCCAAACTCCACCAAATTCCACTCCTTGATTTTTGCTTTCAAGAATTGTAGTTTCTTATGGAATCTCATCCCCTCCCATTCCACCAATGGGTTACACTCATACCACCACTCCCTCACTTTGTTAGTAAACCCTGGATGAAGTAACCACATATTTTCAAATCTAAAGGGGGTAGGACCTCCACACCTTCTTTCCTCCTTACATAACACTATGGGCCAATGATCCGAGGTCACCCTTGGGAGAGCTCTAGAAGCCAAGGTTCCCCAATGTTCTTCCCAATCCAAAGAGAACAGGAATCTATCCAGCTTAGAGCAAATGGGTCTAGATTGGAGATTTGACCATGTAAATGTCTTATGGGCTAGGGGAATCTCTTTAAGCTCAAAGGCATCCACAAAACTGTTAAACTTCCTCATGCTTTTTGTCACCCTCCGATTAACCTTATTGGATTCCTCTGAGAATCTGATCACATTGAAATCCCCACCCATGCACCAGGGCCCATCCCACAACCCTCTAACATCAGCCAATTCCTCCCACAACTCCTTTCTCTCTCTGTAGTCATTCGGTCCGTATACATTTGTGAGCACCCACAGTCACAAGGAATTGCAAAGATGAGCAAGATTGATTTTGATCCCAAAAGGTAGGTGTTTGTGAGGCATTACATACTTTAATATTTTATTTTGAGATATATTGTAAATAGGAATTCTTGTAAAGGAGGATTTCCAAGCCTCCTGTGCACTATTTTTTGTAAAATTTTCAAACCATGATATACAACAAATTTTCGAACACAACCAGCTGGGTTATGTGTCTTTCAAACATAAGGTACTTTTCTCTGGGTTTTTTTTTTTTTTTTTGGGGGGGGGGGGTGTGGAAAACTAAAACTAAAACTAAACTATACAACACAAAAAGGTTAAAATTGAGCCTCAAGATCAATGAAGCTGAGAATTTAATGCCCCTAAATTCCAGCACAATAATATGAAAAGATAGCAATTTAAAAATTCAATCCAAAATAATTCAACTGAACTGATTCTTGTAAAACCTTTTGTCATTCTTAAATTTATTGATACAAAACAATCAATATTGAAGAAAAAGGAATTTCCCGTTATTGAGTTAAAATTAAAATAGAAGAAAATTAGCAATATAATAAAGCAAAACAGAATGTCAATCTTTCTAAGTAGTCAGAGTTGATATTTGGATTCTTGTTTCCGATTGTACTAGTGGGTTACAAAAGAAACTATAACATCAGAAAAAAGAAAAATGTATCAAGATCAAAGAGATTTTTATCAATGAAGAGCTAATAAGAATACATTAATCTAGCTTCCAATAAACTTGAAGCCAGATCAAGCTTACCTTGGACATGGGTCTGTATAGCTTACTTTTTTGGTTTTAATGAATATTATACTTTACCTTTTTCAAAAGAAAAGGAGCTTACAATGGAAAGCTAACAACAACACAACATGAATCAACAATGCAATAGTAAAACCATAATATTAGACAAACACCACTTTTAAGAACTCTGCTCTCCTCACCCCTTTAAGATTAATTTGGGTACATTAAAATAATGGTTCTTCAAAAACAAAAAACCCTCTTGAAGGGGGTAAAAAATGAGCCATCAAAACTGGAACCTAGAAAGTGTAAACAACTAGAGAAACTTTCCAGACAAAAAATATAGTGGGGAAAAATACCCATTTAAAAGGATCCTTTATGCAACTTCTTGATGAATTATAAACTAAAAGAATGAAAATTAGACAGAAATTCAAATGATGTCTAGCATGATGCATGCATGCATGCAATTGAAAATAAAACCACTACCACAAATACGCATCGGAAGTACTTAGGCATGAATTTGCTAATGACAGTGACGGCGGAATTGGTACATAACCGAAACTTAGCTTCTTTGTGAAAGGAAAGACAAAAACATAGAGATGGTAGATGAAAGGCAGCAGCCCAACAAGAGGCATTTACGGCACTCTTTGCTTTTCAGGAAATGGGTAAGCTAGATTCACACCAATAATTGGTATAGGAAAATATTGTTGTCTACAAGCAGTAAGCACCAGCCATAAAATTTCCCAGCTAATGGTCCTAAATATATTGTAAACAATACTCACTTCCTGGTCCATTTGCAAGTTGTATTCCTCGAGGGTCCGGTCCAAAACAGTCAACCTTGAATATTTCCGCTTATTGAAGTAATCCCAAATGGTAATCTGTGGACGAATAAAGACAAGTAATTTTTTATTAAGTGTAATAATAGGCCCAAATGGAGAACCTCAAGCAAAATATTCCTGATGCATACCTTCTCTTGTTCAAGCTTGTGAATTGCACAGACCTTGTCATAAAGCTCATGTATAGAAGCCTGAAGATAAGCTCATCAAGTTATGTAAGATGGCATAACATTCTTTGGAAGTTAGTATTTATGAGAAGAAAAAGAAATTTACACAAGCATCTGTCTAACAAATAATGGTAGTAAAAAACCTATTCCACTAAAAAGTATTTTACAGAACTCACAAATAAGTCTGATCAAATAGCATCATCTAAACCACTATTAGCACCAAATTTTGGACAGATAAAGAATATTGCTCCCTTGGGCAAACAAGTACTAACCATTGAAAATGATCCACATGAAAAGATCAAGGTTCAAATCATTCTAGTTGCACAAATTCTTTAATCTTTTTTATGCTGAAAAACTTCTCTAGAAACCAAGGATAAGGTTTCTATGAATGTATATAAAGAAAAGCAAGTGGTATTAGTTAGATTTTGATGTTTTTTGTTTTTAAAGGCAAATGCAATTTCTATAAAACAGTTGCAAGGAAGCTATGATGTATGGAGCAGAGTGTTGGGAAGTCAAGAAACTGTCCAGAAAACGAATGTGGCAGAATGTGTAGATGAGTGGAGTAACTAGAAAGAATAGGATCAGAAATGAAGTTAATGAAGTTATTCATAGGAACTTGAGAGTAGCTCCAATAGGTGATAAAATGAGAGAAAGTAGACTAATGTGCATAGAAGACCATCAACAACACCCGTAAGAAGTGATTTGTTACGAGTTGAAGGGGTAGACCGAAAAGGACATAGATAGAAGTAGTAAGAAATGATTCTTTTTTTAAAAAAGGTAATTATTATATTCAAAAAGGGCAAAAAAAGGCCATCTTGTGCTGGCCTGGACCACAAAGTAGTCCCGCTTCCAAGCCGGGACCTTGCTCGGGAACTTATGCAGTAGCTTAAAGCCTGGGCGAGGAGATAAGTAGTAGACCTACCCGTGCTCAGGGGGAGCGCTAGAGGCGCTCTTTTTTATCAGCAGTATGGAGCAGAGTATGTCCGCGTCCAAAGAGAACCGCTTTTCATGGTAGAGGGAAATGGTCCCCACTAAATTCCGAATGGAGTTGGGGTGGAGCTGATCCAGCGTGATATTGAAACACCTTAACACCTCGGGGATAAGGGGGTGAAGAGGGAGACGAAGCCCGCCGACGAGCTTCTCCCTGAAGATCACGACCTCATCCGGACCGTGCTCCCAGGGGAAATTACCGGTGGGAAGGCTGTAGCCGTACTTAGAAGGAAGGTTGAACTGCTGGATGAGGTCTCGAAGCCTCTCTGGTGTTAGAGTAGAGGGACCGAACTGGTCCGGCACCTGACCTCGATGGGAGGTAGACGCCATCTTATCCGAAGGGTCACCATGACCCGAAGTGCCCACCCCAGGCTCATCCGAGAAGCTACTCTCGCTAGACATAAGGAGGACGGGCTAAGAAAAGAAGAAAGAAAAGGAAAGGAAAGACTCAGAGACTCACCTGAAATAGGCGAAAACGAGCTGAAAAGACCTGAGCTAGAGACTTCAGATGCGAGCTCAAAGCGAAAGCTACTTAGCAGCGAAAAGAATGCCAGAACCCCACTATTTATAGACGCCCGGTGACCAACGGTCAAGATTGGATCAATCCAACGGACCTCAAAGAAACCGGCAGCGGGGCTCCCGATGCGAAATTAATTTAGCGCGTTTTTTGGCGTCCGCGCAGCATAAAGTGCCTGACGTCCGCGCGTGAGTTGCACAAGATGTGGGTTTTTTCCCATAAAGAACCAAGTGCCCGGCCGGTCCAGCCATTGAACCGCCTAGCACGGCAGTGTGAGCAACCGAGCCAAATCCGCCCAGCGAACCATGAACTCCCCGCATTGGGGCCCCCCGTCCCCAGCACGGGGAGTGGGGGGCAATTGATGGGGGACGATTTGGCTCAACCCCATGAACCCAGGACACGTGCGCATGACTTGGCTTGGTGAACAGTCCAGCCTAGCAGCACGATCCCGACTCGGCACGGAGGAAACGCTAAGTCAAAGACAATCAACTCGCCGAGGGCTAATACCTCGGTGAGTCAGTCCCCCGCCTAGCTCGGAGAGCCCGGGCTCTCCTCTAAGGGACGCCAAGCTTTTACCCACCTGGGAAGGAGCACCTCGGTGCTTCAAGGCAGGGACCCATCTGCCCTGAAGCACCCCAGTTTGTGGCAGCTCGGCAAGCCGCATGAGGGAAGGCAGGAAGATCTCCTGCCCGACCGCCGTACCAGACAAATCTGGTGACAGCAACCGTGCCCTCGTCAGGCAGCGTCGTGCCTGCCACCTTTAGAAGGTGTCCTACACCTGACAGACACGTACCCAGCGGTGACGGCCCCGCACGTGCCACCTCAGCCCTGCCAATAACGGCTGCGGCAGGTTGGCAGTGACGGTTATACTTGCCCTGTCAGAGGCTGACGGGGAGAGGTAACATATTTCTGCTATAAGGAGTTTAGCATCAAGGCGGGAGGGGGATTCATCTACGGTACGCATGCTATCTTCACTCTTAGTCTTCATCTTCCTCCTTGCTTCTCCTACCAAGTACTAACTTAATCATCGGAGCGTTCCCGCCGGGTAACTCCCTCCGGGAATTTTCTTCTTCTACGGTGTCTTCCAGGAGCCACGTGAGTGCCAGCTAGGAGTGACCGGATCGTGCTACATCACCTACTATGCTGCTCTTAGCTAAATTGGCTCTTAAACCTGTCAAAACCTCAAAGAATTTGAGATATTTCTTCAAATTTCTGAAGTAACTTACCTTGCCTTCTAGGAAACGAATTATGTCATCAGCATAAAACAAGTGGGAGATCTATATCTTCTCTCTACCTACTGAAACCTTCTAATAGATTGCTATTTGAACCGGACGTAAGGAAAAAGCCCAGTAAGTTTGCTACCAAAGTGAACAGAAGCGAGGATAGAGGACATCATCGTCTCAGTCCCCTTGAGGCCTTAAAGTAGCCTTGGGGGGCTCCATTGATAAGAATTGAGAACCAAGTAGATTCAATACAGCCTTTCATCCAACAAATCCATTTATCTCCAAAGCCTTTAAGTCTCAAGGTATTCCAAAGACACTACCAGTCCACTCTGTCATACGCCTTTTCTAGATCAATTTTGCAAACCACCCCTTCTTTTCTTTTTTGTTTTCTATTTTCTACTACTTCATTGGTAATCAAGAACCAAGTAGTAAGAAATGATTTAAGCACCAATAAATTAACAATAGATGAAGCATTAAATAGAACAGACCGATAAAACAGGATTCACGTAGCCAACCCCATAAGTTGAGATAAGGCTTGGATGGTGATGACAACATCAAGCCCCTGAAAAGGGGAGGGTGATAAGACATCACCTATCACCCAAAGCATAAAATAAGCTAACAGCTTATAATCTTGGTACTACAAAGTTCCTTGTTTACCCCTCTAAAACACATAAAACAAATATTATAATCAGAAATCTCAAAAAGACATTCTCCATCCTTCCATATCCAGAAACATATATTCATTCCAGTTTTAACGAGGACCAAAAATTGGATCAAAGAGAATTTCTAGAGACTTCAGCAAACTCTTCAAGCACCAAAACCCAATCAATTAGATCCTATCTCCGCACATAATCTCTCCATATTTCTGTGTTTTCCTTTAAAGAACTTTCTGATCCTTTCCTTCCAAATCCCCCAACAAACTCCAAAAGAAATGCAGCTCCAGAAAAATTTTTGCTTTTCTTCCTCCTTAAAGTCTTGGTCACTCTTAGGAAATACCTTTTTGGATTAGTAGGATGGACAGGCAGCATCCTAAACAGAGAAAGTATCCTTAAATCACAGTGTCTGATCTGCAAGAGACGGTAATGAAAATACTATCCAACACCATTAATATCCTAAATATAAGACTTAATAGAGGGAATTGAATGGGGAGAAATGTAGTAGTTCAAATTACATTTTGTGCCCTCACAATTAGAGAGGGACCAAATTCAAAAATAGGGGTATTCTAGTCAAGTACAGGATCCAATGAATGATAATAGAAATTAATATCTTAAATAAAGGACTTAATGAGAGGGATTTCAATGAGGAGAAAGATGGTTGTTCAACTTGCATTTCTGTCCTTACAATTAGAGGGACCAAATTCAAAAAAATGGGGTACTGGGTACTTTAGTCAAACAAAAGTTCTACACTATCATTCACACATTTAACAGTAGTATAGATAGATTAGTAGGACCAAACCAAATGATTTTTCCAGGAAGATTGATTGTGAAGAGGAAGCAAGAGCATAAAAAAGGAGGCAAGTACATAGGGATTAAAATTATGAAAATGTTTGATGATTTCTCATGTGATGATTTGTTAAGAAACTAGGGTATTGTAAATGCCACTTCCATCCAAAGAGTAGAAACTTCTTTGGGGCAGTCCCTGCCACCTGAAGGTGAGTTCAAGTTAAACTTTGACGTTTGCAGCCTGGATAACCCAGGGATTTCTGGGGTAGAGGGGGCTATCACTATCAGAGATCACAATGGTAGCATCTTGGCAATCTTTTCAGGACCTATCAGATTGAGAAATTCAATAAGAGCAGAACAGCTAGCACCATTGCATGGGCTGGAGTTGGCAAAGTCTCTAAACCTGAGGAATAAGATACTGGAGGGGGATTCTGCAGAGAGACTGGGCCGAATGGGCCTAGTATCTATTCTTTTATTTTTTTGTAGTGTGTTATTTATTTGTTTGTTAATGGGCCTATCTTTGTGGGCCTGTTACTTCTTTTTATAAGCTTACTTTAAGTTCTTGCTTAGCTGGCCGCCCACTTAAGGGCATACTTGTAATTAACTTAGTGAATGAAGATTAACAAAAGGATTAGACAGGGGAGAGAGGAGATCATCGAACTCTTCTTCTTCTTCTTCTTCTTTTCTCCATCTTCTTTTGTACTGCTGTCTTCTACCTTTCTTCCACTTTTCTCTCTAATTTTAATCAAGTTTATATCAGTTTTAGAGGACTGACTTACTTCTGATTCAAAGGTCGTGGTGTGTTGGCTGAGCCAAAATAAGCAGGGTTCTTTGCATTACTTGTACCAGCTAATGGAGATTTGAGAGCTGGCGGCCAAAGTAAATGGCCTAGCTGATGAAATGGCTAGGCAAAGGGTAAACAGGGTAGAAATGTTTTGGGGTAATCTGTTTTAAGAATGAAAAGGTCTTGGCAAAACCAATCCCTTTGGGTTGGTTAGTTGAGGCTAACCACTCTGTCATAGCTGTGCACTTAAACTTTGAAATTTGAATTCAATAAAGTTACAGCTATCAATCCAAAAAAAGAGGAAGCACAAAAGGAACAAGGGAGAAAAAGCCAGGAGAGAGAGGAGATGAGGTGATTTTTTAGCAACCAAAAAGTAAGCAGTTCACAAAACCTAGTGAAATACTGGAACCTCCCCAAGATCTCTCCAAAATTTAATCTCTTAAATCCACCACAATGTAGTTAGGAATGAGGAAGAATTTTAGAAAGCCTTTAACCACCCATACCCCTTTCTTCACCAAATAGAAGTGTTGAAGTTCGACCTGCCCTAGAATTCTGTCTTGTTCGTTGACTGTAAAGTAAAGTGAACAGCAAGAAGTAGAAGTAGGAGAGGAAAGAAGAAGAGAGAAAAGAGAGGTCTGGTTCGAATTAGAGAAAAAGTTTTCCCTAGATTCGGCCAGACCTGTTATTATATTATTAACTTATTGGAAAAGACTTATGTGCCCTTATTTAAGTAAGAGGCACTCGAACTAACATAACAGTACACATCAACATTCTCAACAAGTGCAAAGACCAAAATACCCCTTCACTAACACCACTAACACTCCCCCTCAAGCTGGTGAGTATATATCATATAATCCCAGCTTGTTACATATGTAGTCCACTCTCCCCCGACTCAAACCTTTTGTAAACAAGTTTGCCCACTGGTTTCCCGTACTAACATATGCAGTTTCTATCACTCCATTCAGCACCTTCTCTCTCACAAAATGACAGTCAACTTCGATGTGCTTGGTTCTTTCATGAAACACCGGATTGGAAGAGATATGAACCGCTGCCTGATTGTCACAATAGAGCTTCATTGGGGTACTGATGTCATATCCTATCTCCTGTAGAAGGTTCCTTAGCCACACTAATTCACAAGAAGTATGTTTCATGGCCCTATATTCTGCTTCTGCACTGCTTCTTGCCACAACTGTTTGCTTCTTACTTTTCCACGTTACCAGGTTACCCCCCAGAAAGGTGCAATAGCCTGTGGTAGATCATCTATCAGACATAGAACCTGCCCAATCAGCATCAGTGTACCCTTCTACTACCAGTTTTTCACCACTCCTGTACAGCAAACCACAACCAGGAGCTCCTTTCAGATACCTCACAATACTTAGCACTGCATTCCAATGTGGGACCAAAGGTTTCTGCATGAACTGACTCACCACACTAACCGCAAATGAAATATCTGGCCGAGTAATGGTTAGATAGTTTAGTTTGCCTATGTAGAGAAGATGGGCCGAATGGCCCATAGGTTGTTTATTCTTTCTTGTTATTTATGTTTCTTTTCTGTAATGGGCCTTATTTTGGGCCCATCCTGTCTAATATCAAGTTCTTTGTAAATTCTTGCCCACCTAAGGGCCTCCTTGTAATTATTCAAATATATCTTAATAAAAGAATGTTAGGGTGCTGAGAGAGAGTAGGTTCAAAACTCTCATTCTCAGACCCTCATTGCTGAACTCTCAAGCTCTCCTCTCTTCAGTTTTCTTCATGGTATCAAAGCATATCTGAACCTGAATATCATAGGGCTGGAAGCTTAGTCACATACTGCCTGATTCTTGGAGGTCAGTGGACGAGCCCAAGACTAGAATCTCTTGGGGAAGGGGTTCGGTGACCAGGAAGAATCAGAGAAAAAAAAAAGGGGAAGGAGAAGGGGAACAGCTCGGTTCTGTTTTTGAAGCTCGACTGTGTTTGGATTGTTGAAGCTCGAACTGTAAGTTGTGCTCAGTTTTCTGCTCTGAAGTTTGACTGTGTTTGGACTATTGAAGCTCGACTGTGTTTGGACTGGCGGGAACAGCTCGGTTCTGTTTTTGAAGCTCGAACTGTAAGTTGTGCTCAGTTTTCTGCTCTGAAGTTCGACTGTGTTTGGACTATTGAAGCTCGACTGTGTTTGGACTGGTGGGAACAGCTCGGTTCTGTTTTTGAAGCTCGACTGTGTTTGGACTGTTGAAGCTCGAACTGTAAGTTGTGCTCAGTTTTCTGCTTTGAAGTTCGACTGTGTTTGGACTATTGAAGCTCAACTGTGTTTGGACTGTTGAAGCTCGAACTGTAAGTTGTGCTCAGTTTTGGTTGTTCTGTATTATCTTCGACTGTGTTTGGACTGTTGAAGTGTCCGAAAACCCTAACTGTTCTGTACTACCTTCGACTGCATTAAATTTGGTTTAACCCAGAAATTTCTGGGTTGTTTTTCTCTTCTTCTTGGACTGTTAAAACCTGTCGAAACATCCTTGTAACAAGGCTGTGTATTGTTACTCATATTTTGGCTGTTTTAAGGGGTTGTACAAACTATTTTTTGGGGTCTTTTCTCTTCCTTGACAGTGGGGCTGTCTCTATTGCCCACACTGTGTTTGTGAAAAGGCCTGTTCAGCAATACCGATGGGTATTTACTCTTCTTGGCTGAGTGCACAACTTTGAAAAGGTACTTCGGCTGATTGCACAGTGCCTAGGAGTTTCTGATTACTTCTTGAAGGCTGAACTCAGTATATTGTCTTCTTGTGGTCGGCTGAACTCTGTTTAGAGTGTTTACATGATGTACTCCTTAGAGTTTGAAAACAAAAGTGGTGCCGAATATGGACTGGTTCAGGGAACTCCAAATGATTCCTTATTGACTGTGACCACAATTAAAATAGATGGAACTAATTATCTGGCATGGTCACAATCAGTAAAGATTCATGTTTGTAGTAGAGGAAAGTGGGGATTTATTTCCGGGAGTAAGAAGGCTCCCCCAGAAGATGATCCATCCTACGAGAAGTGGATGCAAGAAAATTACACTGTCATGGGTGGCTTGTGAACTCAATGCAGCCGCAAATCAGCCAACACTACCTATGGATGAATTCAGCAAAAGAAATTTGGGACAGTGTTGCGGAAACCTATTCACAAAAACTCAATGTGGCCCAGGCATATAAATTGATAAGTGATGTAAAGAATTTAAGACAAGGGGAGAAACCTCTTGCTGTATATTTCTCAACCCTGAAGTCCTTATGGCAAGAGATTGACCTAATAGAAGCTGTACCTTGGGACACCACCAATGATGCAGAGACCTACAGAAAATTGGTTGAAAGGAACAGGGTATTTGAGTTCTTAACTGGACTAAACCCAGAATATGATATCACAAAACAGAATATTCTTTCCAAGGAGTGTGTCTCTTTGTCACAAGCTTATGCATTGGTGAGTAGTGAAGAGAGCAGAAGGGCTGTTCAGGTTCAAGGGGCTGATATGAATGATCACTTTGCCAATATGGGGATTAACACCAAAGGGAATGCTGGAACTTCTGGTGGCATAGGAAAGAAAGAAGTTATATGTGAGTACTGCAAGAAGTCAAAGCACACCAAAGATAAGTGCTGGAAATTACATCCTAATCTTGTTCCCAGTCGGTTTCAGAAAAAGTATGATAGTAAAAGATCAGGAAGTGCAAATGTAGCTGCCGGGCAAGTTAGTGAAGAAATGTCTGCTTCTGCACAGTTGGCAGCCATGAGAGCAGAATATGAAAAGTTTGGGAAGATGATCAGTCAGCTGAGTGATGTGACCTCTTCTTCCAACCCTTCAGGCAATTCTTCTGTTGCTTTAGCATTTGCTCATTCAGGTATAAGGGCTTCTGCCAATCATGCTACCACTTCAGGTAATCTCAAGATCCCTTGGATTATTGACTCAGGTGCTTCTGACCATATGACTAATCTTTCTACCCTATTTGTTTCATATGACTTGCTCCCTGGACGTGATAAAATCACTTTAGCTGATGGTTCACTTGCCCCTATCTCTGGTAAGGGAACCATCAAGGCTACAGATTCCTTGTTCCTACCTTCTGCCCTTCATGTACCTAAACTAAATACAAATTTGTTGTCTGTAAGCAGTTTAACCAAATCACTAAACTGTTGTGTAACCTTCTTTCCTTCCTACTGTGTTTTTCAGGATCTAGAGTCTCAGAAGGTGATTGGGAGTGGCCATGAGGCGAACGGAATATACCTGCTTGATACCCCAGAACAATGCACTGATCATCTTGGGAATGCTGCTCTTGGATCTGTTTCTTCAGAGTCTGTTAGTCGGATTATGTTGTGTCATCATCGTTTTGGTCGTCTGTCTTTTTCTGCCTTGAGTCATCTTTTCCCTGAACTGTTTAAGGGAATTAGTTTGTCTAGTCTTCATTGTGAGTCTTGTGAATTGTCAAAGCATTGTAGAAACAATTATCCTTTGAGTAATAAAATATCTTCTTTTCCTTTTAATATTGTGCACTCTGATGTGTGGGGGCCTTACCACTTACCTTCCATGGGTGGCTATAAATATTTTATCCTGTTTATTGATGATTTTTCTCGGTTCACTTGGATATTCCTGATGAAATCCCGTGATGAAGTTCCAAGACTTGTAAGACAATTCCATGAATTTGTTTTAACCCAATTTGATACCAGGATTAAAATCTTCAGATCTGACAATGCAAAAGAATACTTTGAGAAAAACCTATCATGCTATCTCTCTGACATGGGGGTTATTCATCAAAGCTCATGTGCTAGGACCCCATAACAGAATGGGGTTGCTGAGAGGAAAAATAGGCATATTGTTGAAGTTGCAAGAAGTATCTTATTTGCCTCACATGTTCCTACCAGGTTTTGGGGTGATGCTGTTCTTACTGCTACCTATCTTATAAACCGTATGCCATCCAGGGTTTTGGGGTTTAAATCTCCCTTCAATCTTCTTCATCCAGACAATGACCTTTTTCCTGTCCCTATTCGTGTCTTTGGTTGCACCTGTTATGTACATGTTCCAAGTGTCCAAAGGCATAAATTTGAACCCAAAGCTCAAAAGTGTATCTTCCTTGGTTATTCCCCCACACAGAAGGGTTATTGTTGTTTTGATCCAAAGTCTGGCAATCGGTATGTCTCAATGGATGTCACCTTTGATGAGCTTTCCCCCTTTTATGGTTCCTCTCCAGAAGGACATTGTCCACAGGGGGAGGATTTGTCACAGGTGTTTGCTCTTCCTCTTCCTGTCCCTGTTGAGTCTCTTGATGTGTCTGCTTCTCCTTCAAATGCATCAAGGGTGGATCAATCGTTCCTTTCCCCTTGTCCCAGTACTCTACCTCCTCGTCCTATCCTCAATCCCAAGATGTATCAAAGGCAAAGATCCAGAAATGTGCAGGTTGTTTCTCCTACAACACATGGGCCTCATACACTTCCAGTCACAGAAGAGACAACAGGTACTGTTTCAGCATCTTTGGATTCATCCTTCCCTGACCTTGATATTCCCATTGCTGTTAGGAAAGGAAAACGGAAGTGCACTGCACACTACATTTCCAAGCACCTTTCTTACAGTTTGCTTTCACCTCCATACTTTGCCTATCTCTCTTCTATTGCTTCTCATCCTATTCCCAGGTCTGTGTCAGAAGCTCTTAAGATTCCAGAGTGGAGGGATGCTATGAGATCTGAAATCGATGCCCTATACAAGAATGACACATGGGAAGTGGTGGATTTTCCTGAAGGGAATGATCCAGTTGGTTGCAAGTGGGTCTTTACTATCAAATACCAAGCTGATGGCACTATTGAAAGGTACAAGGCCAGGCTGGTTGCAAAAGGCTATACACGGACATATGGGATTGATTATTTAGAGACCTTTGCACCTGTTGCCAAGATGACATCTGTGAGGGTTCTTCTATCTTTAGCTGCTCACTTTGACTGGCCCCTTTATCAATTGGATGTGAAGAATGCATTTCTGAATGGTGAATTACATGAGGAGGTTTATATGTCTCTTCCTCCAGGGATGTATGGAACTGATATGAAAGGGAAGGTATGCAGGCTGAAGAAATCTCTTTATGGACTAAAACAGTCCCCTAGAGCATGGTTTGAGAGATTTAGAACAGCACTTGTTAACTTTGGTTATGTGCAGACACAGTCCGATCATACTCTTTTTGTGAAGAGGAGTGGACCTCTGGCAGTATACCTCATTGTGTATGTAGATGATATTGTAGTGACTGGTAATGATGTTTCAGGAATTCATGATCTAAAATCTTTTCTCCATACAGAGTTTGAGATTAACGATTTGGGGGACTTGAGATACTTTCTTGGTATAGAAGTGGCTCGATCCAAGGATGGGATTCTTATCTCCCAAAGGAAGTATGTTCTTGACTTGCTCTCCGAGACTGGAAAGATGGGTGCTAGACCAGTTGCTACTCCTATTGATACGAGTCATAAACTCTCAGCCTCAGAAGGGACATTGTTAGAAGACAAAGGAATCTTTTAGAGACTTCTTGGGAAACTTTTGTATCTATGCATGACTCGGCCAGATATTGCATATGCAGTCAGTTGCATTAGCCAATTCATGCATGCTCCTCGAGACACTCATCTGGCAGCAGCAGAGAGAATCCTATGTTATTTGAAGGGCTCCCTAGGAAAAGGTATATTCTGTTTGCCAAGCATGGTCATATGAAACTTGAAGCCTACACCGATGCTGACTGGGCCGGAAACATTGATGACAGAAGATCTACTTCTGGGTATTGCAGCTTGGTGGCTGGTAATGTTGTTTCTTGGAGAAGCAAGAAACAATCGGTTGTTGCTCGGTCCTCTGCTGAAGCAGAATACAGGGCCATGGCACATGGAGTTTCTGAATTATTACGGCTAAAATCATTGATGGAAGAACTTGGAGTTGAATATGACAAGCCAATGATGTTGTACTGTGATAATCAGGCTGCCATCAACATTGCTCACAACCCAGTGCAACATGATAGAACCAAGCATATTGAAGTTGATCGACACTTCATTAGGGAAAGGATCTCTTCGGGTGAAGTGTGTCTTCCTTTCATCACATCTGAAGGATAGTTGGCAGATTTTCATCACATCTTCGGGTAAAACTTCAGCATGATACCAACAAGCTTGGCATGATTGACATCTATGCTCAGCTTGAGGGGGAGTGTAGAGAAGATGGGCCGAATGGCCCATAGGTTGTTTATTCTTTCTTGTTATTTATGTTTCTTTTCTATAATGGGCCTTATTCTGGGCCCATCCTGTCTATATTAAGTTCTTTGTAAATTCTTGCCCACCTAAGGGCCTCCTTGTAATTATTCAAATATATCTTAATAAAAGAATGTTAGGGTGCTGAGAGAGAGTAGGTTCGAAACTCTCATTCTCAGACCCTCATTGCTAAACTCTCAAGCTCTCCTCTCTTCAGTTTTCTTCAGCCTACAAGTCGTCGGTATCTGCCAGGGTCTTCAAATACTTCACCTATATCACTGCTCAGCCTCGTATTTGTTTCCATAGGTGTCTCAATCGGTTTAGTACCCAGCAACCCTGTTTCTTCCAGTAAATCAAGCACATATTTCCTCTGACACAAATTAATGCCATGCTTAGATCTTGCTACCTCTATGCCCAAAAAGTATTTCAACTTGCCAAGGTCCTTTGTCTGAAAGTGTTCCTATAGGAAGGCCTTCAATCTGTCAATGCCCATTTTATCATTCCCAGTCACAACGATATCATCCACATACACCACCAATATTATTTTGCCTGCCGAAGAGTCAAGACTGAAGACAGAATGATCAACTTGACACTGTTTCATACCAAACTTCTTGACCACCTCACTAAACCTACCAAACCATGCTCGAGGGGACTGTTTAAGTCCATATATAGCCTTTTTAAGTCTGCATACCTTACCATCCTCCCCCTGAGCAACAAACCCTGGTGGTTGCTCCATGTAGACCTCCTCGAGCAAATCACCATGCAAAAAGGCATTTTTGATATCTAGCTGATGTAGAGGCCAATCATACATAGCTGCAAGGGAGATGACGACACGAACTGACCCTATCTTAGCAACCGGGGAGAATGTCTCTGTGTAGTCAATGCCATAGGTTTGGGAGTACCCTTTGGCAACCAGCCGCGCCTTCAGGCGCTCAACACGACCATCTGGCAAGTACTTAACACTATACACCCACTTACAACCGACAGCCTGCTTCTCAGGAGGAAGAGCGGTGAGGTCCCAAGTGTGATTATGATGCAGAGCAGAGAGCTCTTCTTCCATAGCACGGCACCACTCTGGAGAGGTAAGGGCTTCCTGGACATCCTTAGGAACAACCACGGAGGATAACAAAGAGATGAACTGGTGATGGGAGGCGGAGAGGTGAGTAAGTGAAACAAAATTGGAAATAGGGTGAAAGGTGCAGGTACGTTTACCTTTCCGGAAGGCAATAGGAAGATCTAGGTCAGAAGCTGGTGTTGGAGATGGAGTTGGATCTGTCGACGGTGATGAAGTCGGAGGAGCTGCAGCCGGTACACGCGAGCGATGTGTATACACGTGACGGATGGGTGGACGGTCAACAGACGGTGGCACCGGAGGCAAGGATGTAGGCATGACTGGAACCAGAGGAGGTGGATCAGCCACAAGAAGAGGAAGAGGAGGTGGTGATGTGGAGGAAGCAGCATCACCGGACCCCACGAATAACGGAGTAGACTCGAAGAATGTAACATCAGCACATACCAAGGAACGACGAGAACTGGGATGATAACACTTGTACCCTTTCTGAGTTCGGGAATAGCCAAGGAAGATACACTTCAAGGAACGTGCATCTAACTTGTCAGTCTCGGGACCCAGATTATGAACGAAGCAGACACACCCAAATACCCGAGGAGGAAGCAGAAGGAGACATGTTGGGGAATAAGACACTAAAAGGAGAACGACCATCAAGAATAGACGTGGGCATCCGATTAATTAAGAAACAAGAGGTGAGCATTGCATCGCTCCAAAAGGTTTTAGGAACATTCATGTGGTGCATGAGGGAGCGTGCCGTTTCTACAAGATGTCGGTTCTTTCTCTCAGCAACCCCATTTTGTTGCGAAGTGTAGGCACAGGAAGTTTGGTGTATAATGCCATGTTGGTCCAAGTATTCTTGAAAAGATGAAGACAAGTATTCACGAGCATTATCAGAACGGAAAATTTTGATGTGAACGCCAAATTGATTGCGGATCTCAGCATAAAATTTCTGGAAGATGGCAAATAATTCACTTCTTTCTCTCATTAAATAGAGCCACGTCATTCTTGAACAGTCATCAACAAAAATAAAAAAATATTTGTATCCATTATATGACATCACTTTATAAGGACCCCACACATCTGAATGAATTAAAGAAAAAAGACTCGACACATGGTTATCGACCCTAAAACGAAAGGGAACACGATGGTGTTTCCCAAATTGACATGACTCACAATCTAAAACAAAAAGTTGACTCAATGAAGGGACTAAGGACTGCAACACTTTCAGCGAAGAATGACCAAATCTACAATGCCACTGGAGAGGAGAAATTGATGACTGAAGGGCCATTGACGTTCTTCCACCACCATCAAGATAATACAGTCCACCGGCTTCATGCCCTCCACCAATCTTCATCCCGTCTTGAGATCCAGAAAAACACACATAGAGGGGTAAAATGTGATGGAGCACTTAAGGGACTTGGTCAGCTTACTAACAGACATAAGATTAAATGGAAGCTTAGGTACAAATAAAACAGAGGATAGGGATACAGGGTCTAGGTCAACATTACCAACACCACAGATAGATGATATGGAGCCATTAGCAAGGGTAACAGATTGTGATGTTAAGCAATGGGTGAGAGATGAAAACACACTTGGAGTTCCCGTCATGTGATCGGAGGCTCCGGAGTCAATAATCCAGGGGTTGGGTGTGGATGCCAAACAAGCCATACCTGAGTGTGCAAAGGTAGCTGTGTTCTGCTGCGACTTGGATTGAACAAACCTTTCATACTCATCCCGAGGAACACTCATCATCTCCTTGCCTGGACCATCTGAGGGAGTAGAAGGCATCGGATCAGCTGCTCGGTTCTCTTGTCTAGAGCTGAAACTGGTGTCACTAGTCATGGCATGGTTGGCCCACGTCGAGGGAGGACCATGTAAGTCATAGCAGTAGTTAATAGTATGTCCATCCAAACCACAATGAGTACACTTCCGTGGACCCGAGCCACGTCCTCTACCACGAGCTCCCCCTGAATCTCTGCCTCCAGTACGACCACCACCACGGATATGTGTAGGTCCACCACTACCACTCCTGCCAGGCTGGGCTCCTCGAGCCCCACTTCTGCCACCTCGACCTCTCGATACTGCAAATGCTAATTTATCTAAGACATTAGAATCCATAGATCCAATGGAAGCCCTCCGAAGACAAGCAAACACCTCCTCTAAAGATGGAAGAGCAGATCCCCCTAGTATCTGGGCTCGTACTGGTTCATACTCAGACTTCAGCCCCACCAGAAACCGTGTCACATCAAGCTGCTCTCGCTGTTGTTGTTGAACTTTGACATCAGAAGTGAGAGGATGATAGACGTTTAACTCATTACGGATATTTCTCACATTGACATAGTACTCCTCAAGGCTCTGATTTCCCTATTGCAGATTGAAGTATTCTTGATACAGTTGATATACCCTAGTGGTATTATCCTGACCTGAATACAGTTTCTTAGCATGACCCTACACCTCTTTGGCTGTGTCAAGAAACATGAAGTTCACACTGATTCTGGGTTCCATACTGTTCCACAACCATGTGATGATTTGTGCATCTTCCTGTTCCCAGTCTTCATACTCCTGAGAATTAGCGGGGGGTTTCTCCTCTCTTATGTGCTTCACTTTCTTCTTCGCCTTCAGAAAAAACTCTACAGACTTGGCCCAAGGGACATAGTTCTCTCCATTCAGTTTAATGGAGGTCATTTGGACATTCAGGTAGTCAGTAGATATCATGACACTAGGTTTACTATCATTGTTTTCTGCCATTGCCGAACTCCCTTATCACTGAATTCTGAGCACTACACACTACACACAAACACAAACACTTCATCGAAATCTGCACACTGATTTCAACAGTAATAAATGCTAAGAACTGCAACACCACAAACCCTACTCACCGAAATCTGCACCCCGATTTCAGCAATATTAAATGCTGAAAACTGCAACACCACAAACCCTACTCACCGAAGTCTGCACACTAATTTCAGCAATATTAAATGCTGAAAACCACACTTGTAACACCACAAACCCTAATCCACAGCTACCGGAAGTTTCACCATTAAGTAGACACTATTGCCCTTCGAATCACACACAAACCAGAATAAACCCTAACATAAACCCTAGCATACTGCAATCTGAAAACCCATCATACGAACTGTACTACACCTCTCATGTATTCCATAACAGAAAATATGCATAAAGAGAAACTTTACCTCATCGCCTGAAGGCCAACCACACAAAGGACTGAGACACCACTGCACCAAACGTACCAGCCCTAATTAGGGCTTAGAAACCACAGCAACCAATCACCAACGACACAATCGGAGGCATAGGAACCTCCAAGGGAAGAGGGCGATCACTCCTTTTCAACCCTTTTCCCAGTCTCCAACTCACAGCTGAGAAACCCAAGAGAAACCCTAGCTCAAATGCGCAGAAGACAGAATTCTAGCAAATCTGATTTGTTCAATGTGGCTCTGATACCATGTTGAAGTTCGACCTGCCCTAGAATTCTGTCTTATTCGTTGACTGTAAAGTAAAGTGAACAGCAAGAAGTAGAAGTAGGAGAGGAAAGAAGAAGAGAGAAAAGAGAGAAGGTCTGGTTCGAATTAGAGAAAAAGTTTTCCCTAGATTCGGCCAGACCTGTTATTATATTATCAACTTATTGGAAAAGACTTATGTGCCCTTATTTAAGTAAGAGGCACTCGAACTAACATAACAGTACACATCAACATTCTCAACAAGTGCAAAGAACAAAATACCCCTTCACTAACACCACTAACAAGAAGCGTCTTTGTCCCAGGTGAAACAGTTAAAACTGTTCCCCTCCTCCAAAACTTGATGATCTGATTTGTGGATAACACTCAGGGAACAGGGAATTATGAACATGCCGGCATACTTAGTGTTGCAGTATATCAAAGGTCAAAGCTACAGAATATTTACACTGGAGATCAAATTCCAGCATTAAATTTTGATTTGAATTCTCCAACAGGATCTGGAGATCATGCAATTTCAACCTACCTCTTTTAATCATCCGATGCTACCAAACAAATGGACCATTAAAAGTCAACTCCTTGTACTATATCTTTGGTTTTCTTCTCTTCTCATGACTGAACCAGATGATTTTTTGAGAATTTTTCTACTTTAATTTATATAGTAGCTTGGTTCAATTAGCATGAACCAAACAGAAAATATTCCAAGCCCCAGTTCAAGTGGTTCCACCTTCCAGCTGATTCTGGTTCCCAAATCGTTGGTTTAACCCAGGTTAATTTTGTTGTGAAGAATTAGCTACTGCTTCAAATAAAATTTCTAACTTTCTTAAGGTGTAAGTAGTCTGAACACAGCAAATAACTCTCCAATATCTTCAACTCAGATGGGGTATTCTCATGTCTTTTATCTATAATTGAAGGAATCCCTCTTACCTCTTTTTTGTAAAGGAGAACCTTTGGGTAAGAAGATAAAGCCCTAGGGGTTTTATATGTTTTGTATTTTGTCAGTATATAGTCCTCTGGTGTACATGGGTGGTCATGCTTATCATTCATTTCTTGAAGCTTAATGAAATTCTATACTTCACCCATTCAAAAACAGACTTCTTTTAGAAAACAACAAAGTAAAATACTATCAACATCTTGTGTAAGAAAACAATGAAGTTCCATCAAAAAATGAAAACAATAAAGTTAAGCAACTACAAAAGGAAAATCATGAAATAGTTAGAATCTAAGAGATGATAGAAGATGGATCAAACAGAAATACCTTCTTACTTATCTGGATAACTGATAGGGTGTTGTCTCTAGAGTCAATTACTTTAAGACAGAGTGGATAAACCTCAACAATAAAATTCTTGTTAAGATCACCTTGTAAAATCAACCTTCTGGGTATAGCAGGCCCTCCTTTGTACCTGCAAAAATGCAATGAAGAAAGAGTTGAACGTATAAGGAAAAATGAAGATGATATACACATTTATAGAAAGATGAGTAGGTTGTGCCCAAAAATCACACCCATGGGCCATGACCAATTAGCTCCTATAATTGACCAAGGCAGTGTTCAGCAGTGTGTGGTCCATCTCTTGGATGGACAGTTTTGAAACACGTCACACCGAAATTGGAGTTTCTTTGAGGAATGGTGTGGATCAATCCACATGATCTTGTGGATCGGTCCACACTATCTAACAAATAATCGCCCACAGCTATATCTTGTGGTCGGTTCCATGCCACGGTGGCTAAAATAAAAAAACTTCAATTCAATGCTTCACATGCCTACCACAATAAATGTCAATTTAAATTTTGATTTCATTATTATGGTTATTAAAAAATATTTGCACTAATTATTTATTGATTTTTATTAGCTATTGTTAGATAGATTTTCTTTGAACTTCACTAATTTTTTAATTACTTTTAAATTTTTATAATTATTAGTAATTACATGTACATGGTTTATTTTGTATCAATTTTTCATTATTTATACTATAATATTTTGTATTGGCCATGGTTAATTTGTATCATTTTTTATTATTTATATTACTTATAAAACACAATAATTTATATTCTTGATCAGCAGTGACATCGTCCCACATGTTGTATGTGAGATGCATGGCATCATCACACAGGGTGTAAACTGAACTACACCACACCTTGCAGTAGCAGTACGCTTCTATGGGTGTGGTATGGTTCAATCCACTCATTTTTGTCCACAGTATAGAACAACTCACCACCTGTGGCATGGATGAGTCCACATAGGTGTGGTGCGAATGAGAACACACTACCCAATTTCTCATCCACACTACATAACACCCCCTAAATGGGGAATTGCTGGAAAATAATACAACTAATACAAATAAAACGCACCGAGAACAAAAACAATATACATCATTGGAGTTTATGCACTGTAAGTGCTCGTGGATTACTACTCCATATGCATGTTCTGAAATGCTTCTAGATGGATGTTGTTATGTGTGCTGCATATATTGTCAATCATATACCACCTTGGTTGCTAGAGTATAAGGCCCCACATGTGTATGGAATAGACTATGGACAAATGCAATGAATGAAGAAGTTAATGCCTTGCACAAAAATGGCACTTGAGAGTTTGTGGATCTTCCTAAAGGAAAAGAACCAATGGGCTATAAGTGGGTGTTCACAGTGAAGCATAGGGTTGATGGTACGGTAGAAAGGTGCAAAGCCAAATTGGTGGCAAAAGGGTTTACACAGATGTATGGAGTAGACTACGAAAGACCTTTGCTCCAGTAGCCAAGATGAACTCTATCAGAATCCTCCTTTCACTAGGAACTAATCTTGACTGGAAATTTCACCAATTAGATATTAAAAATGCATTCTCGAATGGAGACCTAGAGGAGGAGGTGTACATGACTCAACCTCTAGGTTTTTGTGCCAAAGGTAGTGAGGAGAAGGTGTACATATTAAAAAAATCATTATATGGGTTGAAACAATCACCTCGGGCCTAGTTTAGTAAGTTTCACTTAGTTGTACAACAATGGGGTTCAAACAATTCCAGTCAAATCATACTCTATTTGTGAAGAAAGGTGAAGGGAAAATTGCAGCTCTAATCGTGTATGTTGATGACATAGTAGTCACAGGAGATAAAAAAACTGAAATATAGAAGTTGAAGAAATTCTTAGCCATTCAGTTCGAAGTGAAAGATCTAGGCTCCTTACATTATTTCCTTGGGATTGAAGTTTCTCGCTCTCAAAAGGGCATCTTTTCTCAAAGGAAATACGTATTGGATCTTTTAGAGGACACAAGCAAGTTAGGAGTGAAGCCAATTGATTCACCCATTGAACCTAATCATCGATTGGGTGACTGTCAGGGGAGGCTATGAAAGATGTAAAGAGGTTCCAGAGACTTGAAAGGAGACTCTTATATTAGTCTATGACCAGACCTGCATTGCCTATGTAGTGGGTGTCCATAGTCAGTTTTTTTTTTTTTTTTTATAAATGTGTCTTAGTCAGTTCATGCATAACCCTAAGACTTTCCCACTTTGAAGCTGCAAAAAGGATCCTTAGATACCTCAAGAGGTTCCCAGGGGCCAGTTTGTTGTTTCAGAAACATGGGCATTTGAAAGTTGAAGTGTATACAGTATACAAATGCTGATTGGGCAGGAGCAGTTGATGATAGAAAGTCTACCGATGGGTATTGTACCTTTGTGGGATGAAACTTAGGCCATGTTTGGGAGTGTTTATGTTAAAAATAAGTGCTTAAAAACAAGCGCTTATTCGAATAAGCACTTATTTGCATTTGCCACCCAACTTTTCAAGTGCTTATTTTAAAAAATAAGAACTTATTTTGTATTGGGCGTTTGGTGGTCTTTTTCTCCAATAAGCACTTGTGACTCTTTTGTCACTTATTTGCATTTGCCACCCAACTTTTCAAGTGCTTATTTTAAAAAATAAGAACTTATTTTGTATTGGGCATTTGGTGGTCTTTTTCTCCAATAAGCACTTGTGACTCTTTTGTCCTTCATTTTCTTTCGAATTTTCAAAATATCCAATCCAAAGTGAATGAGTAAAAGTACTTTGATAAAAATGCTTTCATAAAAGTACTTTGATAAAAGTACGTTCATAAAAGTGCTTTTGTATAAGTGCTTTTATAAAAGTGTTTTTGTAAAAGTACTTTCGCGAAAGTGCTCTTATAAAAGTACTTTTGTAAAAGTACTTCTATAAAAGTTCTTTTGTAAAAGTACTTCTATAAAAGTTCTTTTGTAAAAGTACTTTTATAAAAGTGTTTTTCGTAAAAGTGCTTTCATAAAAGTAACAATATTGTTGCTAAAAGTAACAAAAAGGGTATAATTGGCATTCTAAAAATTTATTGGGGGCAAATCTGGGAGAAAAAATTGAAGCACTTGAGAAAAAGCTAGAAATTTGGGGTTAAAAAATAAGCACTTATTTCCCAAACACCAATAAGTGCTTAATGGTGTGGTCCCAACCCAAATAAGCACTTATTTCAAATAAACACTTATTTGTAAGCACTCACAAACATGGCCTTAGTTACTTGGAGAAGTAAGAAAGAAAGTGGGGTGGCTAGGTCCAATGTTGAAGTAGAATACAGAGCTATGTCTCATGGAGTTGATAAAATCATGTGGATAAAGAACCTATTATGTGAACTGGGCTTTACAGTATGGAGAAGTATGCACTCCCTATGTCAGTTCAGAAGAACAAATTGCAAATATTTTCACCAAGGGTATTCATCCTATGCAGCATTTGCAGCACAATGATTTTTGTGACAAGTTGGGCATGATTGACATGACATCTATGTCCCAACTTGAGGGGGAGTGTTGAAATAACTTAGTTTATTCTGGTTATTTTGTTCAGTTTATTTTATTATGTTCTATTTAGAATAACTTAGTTTTTTATTCTATTTATGTACTATAAGCGACACAGGGGCATAAGAGTATTTTCCCCATATTTTAAGTGTCGCCCTATATAATATAATATATTCTGGTGCCGCTAGAATAGATTTGACTCCCAACACTTCCTCTTCTCTTCTCTTCTCCCTTCTCTCTTCTCTCTCTCCTCTCTTCTTCTTCCTTATTTCTTTTGTATTTTTCTGCTAATAGTATCTTGCTGAAAACAGAAACAAATGTTTGAAGATTTATGTTCTAATTTCACTGAGAAGATTTGTACTAATATATACAACTTCTAAGAATCTAGGAGCTATTCTAGGAAACTAACCCACTAATTTAGCCTAAAGAAAAAAGGAAACTAAATCATAGCCAAAAAAAGGAAAATAATCACAGCCTAAATAAGAAAATAAATAACTAAAAAAACAAGAAAGATTCTGACTCGGATTCCACAAGGAATAATCCTCGTCATCCCTTTCCAACACTCCCCCTCAAGCTGGTGAATGTATATCAATCATTCCCAGTTTGGATACATTTGTCTCAAACCCGACCCTAAGTAATGGTTTAGTGAGGATGTCTGCTTCCTGTGATCCAGATGGCACATAGGATAGACAAAATTTTCCACTTTCGATCTCTGATTTGATGAAATTTCTATCAATGCGAACATGCTTCATTCGATCATGTTAAATAGGGTTGTGTACTATTGCTATTGTTGACTTACTGTAATATCAAGTGGAACATTTAAGTCTGACAGTAGTCGTTCAAGCCATATTAACTCACAAATCCCTTGTGCAATTGCCCTGTATTCTGCTTCTGCACTACTTTTGGACACAACAGTTTGCTTCTTACCTTGCCATGTAACAATGTTCCCCCAAACCTTTGTACAATATCCTGTAGTAGACTTACTGTCCTCAACCGAACCAGCCCAATCAACATCTGCAAATCCCTCAACTAACCGGTTATCACTTTTCTTGAACAATATACCCTTGCCAGGAGTTCCTTTCAAATATCTAAGGATCTGATCAACAGCACACTGATGTCTCTCAGTTGGAGCATGCATAAACTGATTACTATGCTAACACTATAGGCAATATCGGGCTTAGTAAGTGATAGATAGATTAGTTTTCCCACAAGACGTTGATCTCTCTCTTTGTTAGCTGGAAGATCATTCTCAGAGATCTTATGCTTCCAATTCTTCTCCAGTGGAGTGCTAGCTGGACGACAACCAAGCTTCCCGGTTTCCTTCAACAGATCTAGGATGTATTTTCTTTGAGAGATGAAAATACCAGTTTTGCTTCTAGCAATTTCTATCCTAAGGAAATACTGAATTTTTCCAAGATCCTTAACTTTGAACTCAGATTGTAGTAGGCCCTTGAGATTCGTAATCTCATCATTGTCATCACCCGTGATTACCATATCATCAACATACACAATCAAGATTGATTTTTTTCCATCCCTTGACTGTTTTATGAATAGGGTGCGATATGCCTGTCCTTGTGTGTATCCAAATCTTTTCATAACTGTGCTAAATCGAGTGAACCATGCCCTAGGAGATTGTTTTAACCCATACAGAGATTTCTTCAATTTACACACTGATCCTAGTTTTTCTTTGTCTTCAAAGCCAAGAGGCAGCTTCATGTAGACTTCTTCATCAAGAGTTCCATTCAGAAAAGCATTTGAAACATCCATTTGGTGCAATTCCCAATCCAAGTTGGCTGCCATAGACAAGAGAACCCGTATAGAGTTCAATTTTGCAACTGGTGCAAAAGTTTCTTCATAGTCAAGCCCGTATATTTGCGTATACCCTTGAGCAACCAAACGCCCCTTATATCTCTCTATTTTCCCTTCCAAGCCTACTTTCACCATAAAAATCCACTTACAGCCCACTAACTTCTTCCCTTCAAGCATGTTTACAACTTCCCATGTATTATTGTCATTTAGTGCCTTCATATCTTCCAAAACAGCAGCCTTCCATTTTGAATCTCTCAAGGCATCATATATATTTGTAGGAATTGTTACATTATCAGTTGAGATATAAATGCCCTGTGAGTGTTAGATAAACGGCAATATGACAAATGATTTGAAATTGGATGTTGAGTACAAGATCTTACCCCCTTTCTTATAGCAATGGGAACATCCAGATCATCAATTGTAACAGCACCTCTTTGCGAATCTGGTGGTGAATCCGCCATAGGTTCCGATGATTGGTTTTGCTGAGTAACACGGGGCCTCCTTGAGTAAACAATTAGTTCACTTTGTTGTTGGACTAATTCTCCCCCTTGACCGAGACCTATGGTTGTATCTGGTAGGGGTAATGGTGGAGACTCAGAGGATGGTAAAGTGGACACTGATGGAGACTGGGGCAAAGACATAGGAAGAGATATCAAAGGATCCCAATGATTATCTTCAATTAAGTTCTCCCCCTGAAGAGAATCATGGGAATAGAATGATTGATCTTCCAGGAATGTAACATCATAGGATACATAGAATTTTTTTGTGACAGGATTGTAACATTTATATCCTTTTTTAGTGGGAGAGTATCCTATGAAGATACATTTGATGGCCTTTGGATCAAGTTTTCCCCAAGTAGGACTGGTATTATGAACAAACACAGAACACCGAATATTTTTTGTGGGAGAGAGTTGAGTAAACGAATATGAGGGAATTCTTTTGGAGACAACTGACTGGTGTACGAAATTTGAGGGGTTTTGATGGAAGTCTATTGATTAAATAGGCAGCAATTAATACAGATTCTCCCCAAAAATGATGTGGAACAGCACTAGCAAACATGAGTGATCGAGCTACCTCCAACAAATGACGATTTTTTCGTTCTGCAACCCTATTTTGTTGTGGGGTAGATGTACATGAGCTTTGATGAAATATGCCATTCTGAATGAGGTAATCTCCAAATATCTGTGCAAAGTATTCTCCTCCATTATCTGTGCGGAGTATGTGAATGTTGCATTAGAACACATTCTTTATCATTTTATGGAACTGTTGAAACACATACCCGACATCAGATTTGTTCTTCAAGAGATAGACCCAGCAAGCACGAGTATGGTCATCTATAAAGGTGATGAACCATCTCTTGCCTGTTAAATCCACAACCCGTGATGCTCCCCAAATATCACTGTGAACAAGATGGAATGGTTTGGAAGGTTTGTAATTGTGAATAGGATAATTTTTTCTGGACTGTTTCACAAGAATACATGACTCACAATGGAAAGAAAAGGATCTTTATTGAGAAATTAGTTTGGATACAAATGTTTCAAATATTGAAAACTAGGATGTCCTAAGCGTTTGTGCCATAGAATTACATCTAAATTCAACGAACTAGATGCCAATCATCTTGGTTTTGGCCTTGGAGAAGAATCAGTGAGATAGTAGAGACCATGTCGTTCTTCAGCATTGCTAATCATCTTCCCCGAAGACGGATCCTGAAAAATACAACAATCACAAAGAAATGTTACTTTACAATTTTGATCCTTAGTTAACTTACTAACAGAAAGGAGATTATATCTTAAACTCGGAACATGAAGAACAAATTTCAAATAAAGTCCTTAGTAAAAAGCATCTCCAACTCCAACCATAATTATTGTATTCCCATTTTCCATTGAGACTTTTATCTCACCATCACATTTTTTATAATTCAAAAAAGTTGTATGATGTCCTGTCATATGATCTGATGCACTGGTGTCAACAATTCAGTCATTGAGATCATCTTTTCGTGATAATAGAAATGATGAGATATTACCTCATTGTGCAATTGCCGTTGTAGGTGTAGAACCTGATGTCTCAGAAATTTGTTGCTGGTGAAGAAGAGACCTTAAAATCTCCATTTGTTCCGGTGTGAAAGCTGTTGTGTTAGGCTTCTTTGTCTCAGCAGATTCGGCTACATGAGCTGAAGGGTTGCCTTTCCTCTGATTCCGTGGTTTCCAATCTAGAGGTTTTCCATGAATGTCCCAGCAAGTCTCCTTTGTGTGATACGACTTTTTGTAGTGTTCACACCACTGGTGGTTTTCTTTTTTCTTCTGAGGTTGAGACCGAGTAGATGCAAGTGTAGCTCCTTGAGATTGTTCCTCTAGGATTCCATGTGAGGATGGGTTCATCATGACTTTCCTCCTTTCTTCTCGTCGAACCTCAGAGAACACCTCACGAAGTGAAGGAAGGGGTTTGATTTCGAGAATACGACCTCGTACTTCATCCAAGTCTTTATCGAGTCCTTGAAGAAAATCAAATACTCGATTTTCTCAAGGACTTGATTGTACAGTACTCCATCATCAGTACACTTACATGGAATTGTATAAAACAAATCCATTTCTTGCCATAGGTCAATCAGCCTGTTGTAGTACTCAGTTACTGACATTGATCCCTGCCTTATGTTCCGCATGAGAGAACGAATTTCAAAACACTGAGACATGTTTCCAAGATCTAAGTACATCTCCTGAACAGCCTTCCATATTTCGTGAACATTCTTGTAAAACAGATACGTGCGTCCTATTTGCGGCTCCATGGAATTAATTAACCACGCCATGACAATGGAATTTTCATCTTCCCATGTCTTGTAACTCGCATCACTGCTCGTCGGAGGAGGGATTTCACCAGTAAGGTAACCCACTTTTCCTTTTCCTCGAATCACTAACAAAACGAATTGAAACCATTCATGAAAATTGGACCCATTTAATTTGTGTTGGGTAATCTGCAGAGAATGGAATATGTCAGAGGTGGTGAAGGAGGTTCCAAGGGATCTCGATGCATTCATGGTTGAATCAACTGCTGTCGAGTCCACTGTTGATGAAGAATGGCTCGTTCTAGACATCGTCGCAGGCTCTGATACCATGAAAACAGAAACAAATGTTTGAAGATTTCTGCTCTAATTTCATTGAGAAGATTTGTACTAATATATACAACTTCTAAGAATCAATCTAGGAGCTATTCTAGGAAACTAACCCACTAATTTAGCCTAAAGAAAAAAAGGAAACTAAATCACAGCCAAAAAAAGGAAAATAATCAGTCTAAATAAGAAAATAAATAACTAAAAAAACAGGAAAGATTCTGACTCGGATTCCACAAGGAATAATCCTCGTCATCCCTTTCCAACACTTGCAAGTCACTTCTTTGCAGAATGGAAAATGCAACAAGAGACTAAACATTTAGACTTCTTAACATTCGGTACCAATTATCAGCAAACTACCAATCTTACAACTCTAGAAAAAAAAAAAAAAAAAAAAAAACAACAAATTACCTTGTGAAAGTGAAACAATAAAATGCAAACAGATTTGAATGACAAAAACCTTTTACAAAGATGAAACAGATAGTCATAATTATCCTAGTTCATATTCTAATACTTAACCACCAATTCTAAACATCAAGAAGTACCATAATTCAATATGGCTCATTTATTAACCTAATTTGAACAAAGTGACAGTCTTAAAAGTACAATGAGATGAAAGATATTGAAACATCCAGTAAGATCTACTCTAATGAAGAATATTATGTAATCTTAATAAATATCATAAATAGTAATGAATATAGAAGCTACAAAACTATAAAGGGAAAGTAAAAAAAAAAAGAATACTTATTTACAAGCTAAAGAGTCTAATATTCGTAAAAGGAAAACATTTTCTTCCCATTTCAAGTGATTTCAATTCAATTCAGCCGTAATCCTAACTATTTTAAGTCAGTTAGACAAATCTTATCCTGTCATTGTGGACTATCAAGAGCCAAGTGATTTATATATCAAATAGAAGATTTGCACTGTTCTGTTGGATCAACTGAAGTACCATTAATGTTCTTTCTGACGATCCAGACTTGGTGTTACAATTTGCAAATTTGTTACAGTTAGTTCTTTATCCAGTGGATCTTCAGAAAGCTTTTTAATCAGTATATTAAACATTTTTAATCAGTAGGATCTGCTTTCATTTATAACCTTCCATGCAATTATTTTTTTATTGGTAACTTGAACTTTATTAGATTTTAAAAAAGAATAAGTATATAGCTACAACAGAATACCCAGGATTCCTTTTGTAAGGCTAGCACCTGCCCCCGCCCCCTCCCCTTACATCAGTGCCCTAATACAATATACCCCAGTAGAGTTATGCCTTATGCCTCATTAACCCCTTGTCTAGCCATGGTATCTGCCACCACATTTGTTGATCTGTATGTCCATGTGAAGCTTGCATTAATTTCTGACTCTTAAGGTTCTCAGCTCCTTTAAATAATGCCAATACCATTGAACACCCCTACACGGCTACACCACAAGTTTCCTCACTTGGTAACTGACATAGCTGTCGAGACTAAGCAACAAGGTACCCCCTGCTCCCGTTACCCCAAGTGCTTAAGTGGGTGTTTAGGCAACAATTAAGTGGCAGTTTCTTAGAAATAAGACCTATAATGTTTTGGAAACCACTCATGCTGATATGTGTCATATTAAGTTCTTATTATTCTTTACTGAAAACCACTCATGTGTATATATAATCACACACACACACATGATGTGAGCAGAGGGGAGTTACAAAGAAGCTGGCTGCAGATTCTGCCTACTTCCCCTTCCCCTCCAATTTCAACAACTCTACATCCGCCAAGGAGGGAGTGTGAGTTCCTGTTGCAGTTTGATTGCAGCTTTAGAAGGTCGTTGCTTCCTCCCTCAGCAGCTGGAATAGGGGGCATTGTTAGAAACTCTAATGGATACATCTTCTGGGCTTTCAGTGGTCCAGTTCAAGCTGTAGATGCCTCTGAAGAAGAAGCCCACTCCCTACTAGAAGGCTTAAGGCTTGCGAAAGAGGCCCCATTTCAGCCTCTTAGCAGTAGAAGGGTATTCAAGGATCACCATCTAGTGGGCAAAAGACTCAGATGAGGGACTGTGGAGGATAGCTCACCTGCTTGCTGAAATTCATGAGCTGTCTTCTCTGCTGAACTGCACCTTTAGATTCTCTGGCCTGTTTGTACATTCCCCCCCCCCTTTTGAATATAAGTTATCTTTCTCTTCAAAAATTAAAATAAAAAAAAAATACACCCAACATCAAAGTTATTAGAACTATTTACTTGTTTGAAATTTGAATGACTCGACTGGTTTGAACCAGGTACTGCATGGATATGGACATAGAAGTCAGAGTTTGAGGCAAATCCAAGAGTCTGACTTAGCAAGATGAGAAAACATGGAGTCACAGACACATCTATGGAAAAGTATGTATTATTAAAATAGTTCATATTTTTTGAATTCTACCATTACCTGCAAAAAGAAATATAAAGTGTTGCCTTTGTTACCGAATGATGTTTGATATGAAAAATGGCATTAATCCTGTATACTAGTCAAGGTCCAAAGTATCGACATGTATCGGCCTGTATCGGCCAATACGTATCATTCCGGGACCCCTCCGATAAGCCCCTACAGTGGGTGTATCGGAGGTCTGACCGGTTCAAGGGGTAGAGGAGACCTAAACCGGCCCCCCTGAACCGGTTGCGAAAAAAAATAAAAAAAAAGCCTGAAACACTGTATTGATTCGCCCGATACTCCCATACTGGCATATCAGGCGTATCGATATTTTGAACCTTGATACTAGTTATTAGAGATAAAAAGAATTGTTATGTAGAAGCGTCCTCAAGAATACATGGAGTGTTGGGCTCCAATGCATGTCTGACACAAACACATCTCCATTTAGGAGAGTCCACTCAGGACTGGTTTGAACAATGGTTTACTGAAATAAATGGACTTTAAGGGATAGACAATTTACCAGAGGGGCAAGTGGTTCCCAGTTTTTCCAGTTCAATCATTTTGTCAAACCTCGTTTTCAAAAAAAAAAAAAAAAATCTTTGTAATTTGAATTTTCTTTTTGCAGAAAAAAAAAATGAGAGCTCATGAGGATGGAACTTCACATCTCAAGGATTACACCTCTGACATCTGGAAGTGATGGCACCTTTCCATTGCTATAACTTTAAGGCACTAATTTGAATTAGAAAGGATTTGTACTGTACCATTGCATGTATGTCTGTGTGTGTATTATAAAGCCATGTATATTACTATAATGTGCTTGTTCTTTATCTATCAAAAGAAAATACTATTTTTCATTTGAACTCCAATTATATAAAGATCTCCTCAAGCAAATATAATCACATCAAGAAGCTCAAAGATAAAGATAATTACCAATCAACAAGCTTCTTCCAAACTTCTTGAGGAACCAAAACATAATCACAACCTTCTTCCAGTGTTCTAGAAAGCTCCAAATCATTGCTTTCAGTATCATTTTTATTTTTAACTAGATCATAGTTATCTATAATTCCAGGTCTTTCTGCTGTCTTTAAAAGCCCATTTGAATGTTGAAAACTAGTAGACTGATCATTAATTGAACAATTGTCTCCTCCGACGTAATTTTGCCAACTCATAAACCACCTGAGAAAGTAGGAAGCAAGAGACTTAATTCTTCAATATAAACAAGCAATGGTGCCTACTATGATGCCAATACAGTCTAGCATGAAAGCAGAAAATTTTCCTTGATTAAGCTACTGGACCATTTAGCAAAAGCATGGAAAGAATTTTATATAAACAGAAGACATTATTTAGATAATACCAAATTCAGCAATCATATCTGTCTAGACTTGTGTTTCATTTCCTAGTGGTACTATAGACCCCCAATCTTTCCTACCACTGGTTCAGTCAAGTCCCTTCCTCTCCCCTCATATTCATAAAAAAAATTATAAAAAATAAAAAATACTAACTTCTGGGTAATAAATTATTTTACGTGTACCAGAAGTTAGGTTCATATCTAGTCCACCCCTCCCAAGACCCCAATTAGTCAGGACCAACATTGAGTAATGGCTTTTTCCCCCAAGAGCATCTGATACAGAAGCATGTGCATGGGCAGATCGATTTAACCCTTTGGAAGACCAAAGTGAAGCCCTCAGATACAAAAATAAGGTTAAAAGGACTAAAAGGATTCAGGCCTCATTCCCAGTTTGCAAAAGGGACTAGGAGAAATTGGAAGAAACCAAAATTGAAGCTCTGTAGCCTCAGGTGAAGCCAGTTACCTCAGCTGTTTCCCGGGACATGCCTAAACATGTGGTGTGATGCAATCATCTCTTTAAGACTCATTTATGCGAGAAATTCAAAATATCCTCTTTTTGGGTTTCCAATGACAGTCTCATTATGTGAGAGAAACTCATTAGAATTTCTTGCATAAAGATCTGACTTCATAAGATATAACCTATCATACAGTTTCTTGTTGCCAGATTTGACTTGGGTTTGATTTGTTCTTGGTTGATTCTTGAACCAGTTTTTGACTTTTCTTCATTTCATGAGATCTATTGCTTGAGAATTATCCTTTCTAGAGTTCTTACTTTTTGATCTATTTCACCTGCATCCTTTCTGGAGTTTTGCCTTCGTAGACCTTCAAGATTTGTCCTAGAGGAAGAAAGAGTGGTTCATTCATCCCTAAGAAACATCACCACATCTTAGAAGACCATAACTATCACATAAAGCTCACTTAGCATCATGAAATTATTAGTTCTCTTGATTCAAATTTCTCACAACTATTCCACCCTAAAATCAAGTGATAGCTACCTTATGATTAAAAACTCAAATTACATATCCAGTATCTTTAGTTTTTTCTTTTATCAGTAAAAATCTTTCATTAATAACAGAGAGATTAAGATACAATAGCTAAAGATTGCATAGGAAATTGCAACCTCCAGCAATCAGTTGCAATTCTGCCCAATACAATGAAGATCTATTTGCCCCTTGTTTTGCTAGAGTATCCGCCATCCCATTTGCATCCCTTTTAACCCAACCAAACTGAGAGTTGAACTTCCTTGCAAGTGTGTCAATTTCTCTGAAAATAAACTTGAGCTTCCAAGGTGCTGATGTGATGTTTTTGGCCCAAGAGATGACCAATAGAGAGTCTCCTTCAATTTCTAAGTCTGTTGTTCCTATCTGCTCAGCCATCTTTAGACCTTGAAGTAGGGCTAGAGTTTCAGCCTGTATTGAGTCACCACCACACCCAGATAACTTCTAAACACACCCCCTATGCCTGCCCTTCCAGGGTTGCCAAGAGAACTCCCATCAAAATTCAGTTTTAGTTTGTTCCATTCTGGTGGCTTCCATTCCATGCTTACAAGAACTTTAGGTACATCTGTTTGTGCTATTACAGCCCAATTCCTTAGTATCTCATTCGCGGAGTAGTTTCTAAATATCTCCATGGTCTTCACCCAATGTGCAGTTCTGATTTTTATGGCTTCAATAACTTCCTCCATTGTTTTGCTTTATACTGAAAAGATTCTTAGGCTTTCCTCCCAAATAGTCCATACTATAGCTACTCTCACTGCCTTCCATATACATTTTCCCCTTTTCTTCCATTGACACAGGAAAGAGGGGCTGAATAGACTTACCACGTCCTGTGGGGGAGCCTATCTGCATCCAAAGAGAGAACAAACAACATTCCAAATACCAGAAGCAAAAGAGCAGGATAATAGTAAGTGGGTTAGAGTTTCACCACATCCCAAACAAAGAACACACACATGAGGAGAGAGGCAATTGTTTGGCCTCCTTTTCTGTAGCACATTACAAGTGTTTACCTTCCCTAAGAACACTTCCCAACAGAAAGCTTGTACTTTTGGAGGGATCGGTTTAGTCCAAATTTCTATCACTAGGAAGTTCACCCCCATAGGGTTAATATGAGTGAGCAAACCAAAGAAAGATGCACAGGAAAATAAACCATCAGAAGTTGGAGACCACACTCTACAATCAGATATAGATTGGTCCAAGTAGACCCTCTCAAGTGTTGAAATCAACAGCACTAGAGACTCACACTCATTTTCCCTCAACCCTCTTCTAAAGCCAAAATCCCAAGAAATCCCTGATTCTGAAAGCACACCAAACCTAGCAACAGGTTTGTTTTTATAGTTTGATAAAGAGTAGAGGCCTGGGAAATTGAACATAAGAGGCACATCCCCAACCCAAAGGTCTTCCCAGAATAAAACTTTATTGCCACAACCAACATCAAACCTGATAAATTGAAGAAAAGTTGGATATACCTCAAAGATTGCCTTCCAAGGAGAGGATGGAGCTGCATTGGGGGCTAATTTTGCATCCCAGCTGTTATCTACATCATCATGTAAGCTTTTAATGACCCTGTGCCACAACCTTTCTTCCTCACAAGGGAATCCCCATAGCCATTTCCCTAGGAGGGCCTTGTTTCTCTTTATTAGGTTCCCTATACCTAATCCACCCTGGTCCTCAAGGTAACAAAGTTGCTCCCATTTCACTAAATAATCTTTCTTTTCTTCACCTGGCTCCCACAAAAAGTCCCTCATAATCTTCTCCAATTTCCTAGCTATTTTCACCGAGATCTTAAAGGTGGAAAGGAAGTAAGTGGGAAGGTTTGCAAGGGTTGATTTTATCAAGGTGATTCTTCCCCCTAAGGAAATATAATTTTTCTTCCACATTGCCAACTTCTTCATGAACCTCTCTATCACCGGTTTCCAAAAGCTTTCAGCTTTCGAATTCCCACCCAAGGGCATTCCTAAGTATTCCAGAGGTCAATTTTTCACTTCACAACCTAGCAGATTTGCCATGGCTTGGATATCCCCCCTTCAATGTTGATTTCGGCTACACAGCTTTTTCCCCAATTGACTTTCAATTTGGAGGCCTGCTGAAATTCATCCACCAATCTTTTCAGATTCCTTAAGCTGGCTTCATCACAGCTTTCACAGAAAATAATTATGTCATCAGCAGATTACAAATGAGACACCACCACTTCTGATCGACCCATTCTCCAACCTTTAAACTGGTTTTCTTGATCAGCTTTGGTGATTTGTCTACTCAAAACCTCAGCCACAAAGGTGAATAAGAATGGAGATAAGAGGTCACCCTGTCTTAGTCCTCTTTTAGCCTGGAAGAAATCCTTTGCTACCCCATTCATTAGAATAGAAAAATGTGCTAAGCTAATACATTCTTTAATCCACATCCTCCATCTTTCACCTAGCCCCATCTTTTCCATTAAATTCAACAGGAAGAACCAATCCACCATATCATAAGCTTTTTCAAGGTCCAATTTACAAATCAAACCTTTGTCACCTTATTTTCTCTTAGCTGCCACACACTCATTTGCCACTAAAATTTGATCCACAATTTGTCTACCCTCTACAAAAGCTCCTTGGTTCTGAGAGATAATATAGGGCAGTACAGTCTTCAACCTACCAGTCAGGACTTTAGCAATGATTTTATACAAGCTACCCACAAGACTTATCGGCCTGTAATCCTTAGGGGTTTTGGCCTCCTTTTTTGGCACTAAAGCAACAAAAGTTGCATTTGCTACAGGCGATAATTTTCCTTCTTGATAGAACTCCACAAATACATCCATTAATTCATCTTTCAAAATTTGCCAACAATCCTGATAGAAAGCCATTGAAAATTCATTTGGACCCAATGCTTTAGATCTATCCATTGAGAATATTGCTTCATGTATCTCCTCAATAGTGAAGGCTCTTTCTAGGAGGTTAACTTCGGATTCTGGCACTCTGTCCCACTGTAAATCTCCCAATCCTGCCATGTTTTCATCAAAGGATGCTAGTATTGACTTAAAGTGATCCACAAAGCATCTTTCAATTTCTTCTTTTGCAGTTACCACTCTTCCATCCACCTCTACACTGGAAATTTGGTTTTTCCATCTTCTCCCATTTGCTAGAGAGTGGAAAAAACTGGTATTTCCATCCCCTTCCAAAAGCCATTTACATCTAGATTTTTGCCTCCAAGAAATCTCTTCTTTTCTTAGAATCTCTTCCAATTGCACTTTTAAGTTCCATTTTTCTATTCTATCCTCCACCCCACACTCTTTCCTAGCCTCCTTTTGGTCAGCTTCCTCTATTTTCCTAGCTAAATCCTCCTTTATGACCTCAAGTTTTCCAAATTCCTCTTTGTTCCACTCCTTGACCTTTTCCTTCAATCTTTTCAGTTTCTTAGAGAATCTCACCACTTTCTTTCTAGCCCTAATCCCATTTTTTGACCACCATTCTTTTACCCTTTGCAAAAAGTTTGGAACTTCTAGCCACATGTTTTCAAATCTAAAAGGTGTGGGGCCACCAATAAGATTTTCTTGGTAAAGGCTTAAAGGGCAACGATCAGAAGTCACTCTAGGTAGGGCTTTTAGTGTCAAAGTGCCCCACAACTCTTCCCAATCAATGGAGAACAGGAATCTATCCAGTTTTGAGCAAATTTGATTTTCTTGGAGATTTGACCAGGTGAAAGAGGCTTGTAACAAGGTAGGCTCTTTTAGTTCTAGGGACTCAATCAGGGAATTGAAGTGTTTCATGCTAGATGTTAAGGGTTGGTTGGGGTTGGTTGTCTCATTTGTATATCTTATTACATTGAAATCCCCACCCAAACATCTCTCTATATGAATTCGGCCCATACACGTTAGTCAATACCCACTCCCTTCTATCACTCATCCTCTTGGCTTTTATTGATACTAAGTGTTGACCTATAAGTTCCTCCTGACAGTCAACTTCCTCATTCTTCCACATTGTAAGGATTCCACCCGAGGCACCCCACGACAGGGCAAAAATCCAACTTAGACCCCTGCAACTCCAAATACTTATCCACCTTTTATTCAAGTTCGAAAGCTTTGTCTCCTATAACATGACTATAATCGGTCTCTCCTTTCTTATCACATTCCTGATGATTCTCCTTTTCTTTGCACTTCCTAAACCTCTTACATTCCAGCAAAGCACTTTCATTTCACTCTTTTTTCCCCGACCCTAATTCAATCCCAAATCCTATTCTCCTCTTTTCTTCTCCCTTTTCCTATTTACAGTCTTCTCATAGGACACACCACAGGCTAGCCTTTCCACCTCCTTCATTCTTCTCTTTCTTTTTTTATCATCTTCTACCCCCTTTCTAAGATAGACCTTTCCTTTGTCGAACTTCCTTTTGGCTTCTTTTTGTTCCTTTCCTTTTACTTTGGGTACCTCTCTACAGCCTTCTTCTCCCTCATCCAAACGGCAGTCTTCCTTGTCCTTCTCTTGGGTACCTGCAATAACTTCATTTCCCCCCTCATCCTTTTCCAAAACCATCACATTAAACAATTTCTCCTCATTGTCTTTTCCACCACCCCCTCCTTTTTCTATTGCACATGGGTCATTATCCGCCACCAGTGACGTTTCAACAGCTGGAACAACAAAATCCAAAGGCCGAAGGTTACAAGGATCAAAATCAAATGAGTTTTGACAGAAAAGTGGGGGCGAAGAAAGAACTGGATTGAGAGGAAGGGGGGAAGAGACTCACTAATCTTGAATCTAGATTTCATTGATTCCTCCAAAGACAAACCCAGATGGCTCAGGTTCAAGTACAGTGTCCACCTGCGCAGCTGGGGGGAGTTGTTCCTCAAGTGGTTCCAAAGTCGGTTTGCAATGGAAACCCGTCTCCAAAAAACTGTCACCCTGTCTTTGTTCTTGATTTGTATCTATTTTCTTCTTTCTCTGAGAATCTCCTGTAGGCCTTCCACTTTCCGCAGTAAGGTTACCAGCCCCTGAATCCTGTATCTCCAGAGTCTCCGTACCAGCATCTTTAGAGAAGAGCAGTTCAGTTCTGAAAGCTTCAAAGTCTAAAAGTTTGCAGGTCTTTGTCGAGTTGATGCTACCAATACTTGACAGTAGATCACCCTCGTCTTCTTCCACATCTCTTAACACCTCCCAATCATGGTTCAAAGTATCGATACGATACGATCGAAACTCATATCGTATCGATACTTTGAACCATGCTCCCAATTTGAGTCATCTTCAGAGTCTCCTTGCGAGAAGGTTGCTTTCATAAGCCTCAAATCATCCTTAGAGCTAATTGCCACTAGAGTTGTAAATCGGATCGTGCCAGGCTTGGGTTTTCAGGCCCGTGGGCCGTTCTAGCACGGACCCACAGCCCAGCATAGCACGGTCCAACACAGCTCATTTTCATATAAATCAAATCTTAGGATTTTTTTTATTTTTTGTCTATTTTATTAATTTATTTTAAATTTTCATTATTTTTCAATTTTCTTAAAAAATTGTGCCTCTCATGGCCTGGCATGGCCCACAAAGTCGTGTCGTGCCAACACAGCATGGCCCGGTTTACACCTCTAATTGCCACACCCCAGAACTAAACCTCAACCTTCCCCAAATTTCTAAATTAATCCTAGGGATTCCACCTCCTTTATTGTGTGGCACCATTAGCATTCCCTCTCTTTTTGGATCAGTAAAGAAATGATTTATTAATAATTAAACTGGAGAGTATACAAAGAGGCTTCCCAAGTGGAGGGGCGAGATGCAGCCTCAATTATAAAGAAAATTACAATTGAGCCCAAAACTTATTTACCCTATGCACCCCTTGCTTAGCTAAGTAACCTGCTATCCCATTAGTCGGACTCCTTTGCCAACGAATCTTTACAGTCGTATTAGAGGTTAACCATTTGAATCTTTTCACAGCTTCCCTGTAGGTTGGTAGGTCCAAAAAATAAAGTCCGGAACTGTCATCCACCCAACTACCAGCTTAGAATCCACCTCAATTATCAATTTGTCCATATTTAGCTGTCTTGCAAACTGCACCCCCTGCAATACTGCTTGGAACTCAAAAAAGATAGAGTACCTCAAACCAACCAGGCCTGAATATAAAGCAACTATATGCCCACCCACTTCCCTGAACACAATCCCACTCCTGATGGCCCTGGATTTCCAAGGCTACAGCCTTCAAAGTTTGGTTTTAAGAAACCTTCTTCACGGGGAACCCAGGCTGGATTAGGCCTAGCTTTAGCATCTGCACAGTTTGCCACAGCTCCCCAATTCTGCCAAATATCACCAAAGTGGAAAAGGGAAAAAAGATTTAAGGTTTTAACCCAATATATAGCCCTTGTGATGAAACATTCACAAAGAACCTCTGTCCTTTCTATATCATTGAAAAGTCTAGCATCACTAGCATTCACTCTTTTGACCATACTAATCAGACTTGAACATGCCTTGCCTTGGTATTCTTTTTAAAAAATAAAATAAAATTTGTAAGATACTAGAACCCTTTTTACATAAATCACCAATTGGAGTAAAACATGACATCTGGGTTAATTGATAACATTGCAATTCATAAAGTACAAAATTTGAATTTTATGGACCTGTCTACCAAGTAACTGATGAGTGGACGAAGGTAGCTCCTCCAAGCACCATTGGTCCATGTGCCAGAGTGAAACCATGAAAGTGTAAAAAGTGCATCCAGATATTCTATTGCCTTCTCTCTATGTTTTTAAATCCTTGAAAAATCAAATAGCAACCTTATTCCTCTTCTCAATGCAAGAGTTTTCTCCCCTAGTCAATCACCAAATCTTCTCCAGTTCCAACCCATTAGCCATAGCACTTTAAATCCCTTGGGCATTGCTGCTGAAATGGTCAAATTATATTGCTTTGGTTCTTGTTGACCAACAAAAAGACCCATTAGCCACAGCATTCTTTTTGCTGCCACCACTGAAACCAGTCCATTTGGCCTGTTTCTTCATCAATTGTTGTTTCATAGGGATCTCTTTGCTTCTGCCTCTGCCACTTATCAAAGTATATCCATCTTTGTTTTTACAGAAAATCTCAACTGGTTTGAATTTTCAGATATTTCATGCCCTAAGATCTTGAAATTGCACGCCCAGGCAACAAGAAGGGGCTTAAATAAAAGGAGAGTGCTTAATTAAAGGTGGACACTTAACTTCTTAATTCTTATGTATTTTATAATTTATATGTTGTGCTTTACAGTGTTAATATAAGAAAAGTTACATCAAGCCATTTATATTCTTTCCTTTTTTTCTCATTTTGTTAGGGTTCAATCAAACATACAAGTCACTGCAGTGAGTTTGAACTCTGCAAGACTTGAACACAGAGATCAGAATCAATACAAGATCCATACAGGACTGTGACCAAGAAGCAGGTATTCTTTTTTCGTTTTTTTTTTCTGTTTTCCTTTTCTTTTCTTTTCTTTCTTCTTCTTCTTTGATGTAGGCAGTTGCATAATCTGTGCCTGCCTTCAAACCCGAAATGGACAGCTGTTAACCATCTCCCTTCTGATCCAGTTAAAGAATCAGTAATGTCAACCTCAATGATTGAATCTCTTCCTTTGCAACCTTGCATGTGGGATGTTGTACAAAAATTCATACTGTTTTTTTAAGGCAAGGTATTATATTGAAAAAGAAAGAAAACTGAATACACCATCCCATGTACAATGAGAGCCTGTACATTGGGAATATACAAAAAAGACCTGAGAAATCAGTTAAAAAGAAAATCTGGAGAGCATTGAAAGCCATTGTACACTTAAACCAAGAACACAGAAAGCCTAGACTTTTTTTCTTGACTGAAGCTACATCATTATATTTATTGTCAAAAATCCAATAGGTTCCTTTCCTTCCCTAGACCCCACAATATAGTAGCAAGAAAAATCCTCCAAAGCAGCTTGACCCTTACATTCAAACCCTTGAGAGTCCACCGTTGTAGAAGCTGAAGGACTAAAACACCAAAGCAAGACCAAGCCATTTCCCATAATTGATGAGAAAAACTGAAGAAGAATCCTCATAGGTATTGTCAACATCAACAATCCATACTAATGAATCTTTGCAAGGTCCATCCATACTGATGAATCTTTACAGAGTTAATTGCTTAACTCTGTAATGAAGCATAACACATCCTCTAATGAAACACTGTTCATTGTATTGATCTATTTGGCTCTTCTTTTTGTGACAGTTGTTATGTTTGAAATATTAAAATTTAAAATGAATTCTTGTTAATTTGTTAACAGTATGATGCTTTTACATGTTTTGATGTGAAATTATAAGTTATTTGATGAGTATTATTGTTAATTGTTAGTGTAGATGATAGCTAGTTACCATGCAAATTATGAAATTAGCCTAGGATTTGGGGGTATTTTATCTTCAAAACTCACTGCCACTCCCTAGTCGCTTAGCTTCGCCTTGGTGCCTTGACAATTACGGTTGTCAAAATCTTACAATTTATGATACTTTTCATGATTCAAATGATGAATCTAAAGGGTTTCTATTTGAATCTTATATATGAATCCTCTTCTACAAAAGTATTATGATTTATTATTTGAATCCTCTAATTTGATTCATGCAATTCAAATCAATTCAATTAAGACTTAGGGGCTGTTTGATCATGGCTGAAGTGTTTGAACTGAAAGACTTGCTGCTTTGTCTTTTAGTGAATAAATATTTGAGGGTATAACAAACAACCTTCAGCTTCAGCCATTATGGAGTTCACAACCTCCTTGATAACTTATTACAATAGATCCAATACAGGGTGTATCATATTGGTTTCCAACTTGGGTGGCATAGAATACAGGTGGAATGGCCAATATTAATGCCATTCCTCCCATATCGTTTGTTTGGTCAGTATCATACTGTATTGGTGCCGTATCCTATACCAGTTGGTATCAATTCCGTATCAACTGATACATATTTATATTTCAAATTGAATTTTAAATCATTAATTGTGCCAGCCCATTCAATTCCACTATTAGCCTATCATTAATTGTTCCTTAACGCATTTTATATTAATTGGAGTCTTTTTAAATTTCAAAATTCAAATTAAACACATTAATTACCATTCAAATCCTGCCAATACTCTCTTATTAAATACAAATTATAAAAAACAAGTACCATGTTTATAGAGAGATGTGAACCTTTGTCTTTCAAATTAAAGGTGTGAGCACATACCAGTAGGCCATTCCCCAATGCTATGCAAGTAATTAACTTAAATTTTATTTAACTTTGGGGCTACATGTAATTCAAATAAGTAGTGTTATACACGAATTTTCAACCCAAAAAATTAATAAAAGTGATCACTAAAATAAAGTTGTATGATATCCATATGTGTTTATGTCTTAGGGGCTGCTTGATAACAGTTGAAATGGTTGAATTAGCTTATTGCTTTGTCTTTTAGCGAATAAGTTTTCAAGGAACTTGTGGGCTCCTTAACGGTTGAAGCTGAAGTTAGGTAGTACCATACCCTTGAATATTTTATTATTTTCTTATTTTATCCACTAATAAACAAAACAATAAGTCATTCAGTTCAGCAACCTCAGCTGTCATCAAACGGCCACTTAGGCTTATGGTGAATATGGATTAAAAGTAGTGTCTATATCTATTTATCAAAAAACCTATAATATATATATATATATATACACACACACACACACAACTATAAAAAGTACGAATAGGGTCTAATATTTCTGAAATTTTTCTGGACTAAAATACCCCTTTTTTGAAATAGGGTTCCTATCTATTATGAGGGCAGAAAATGTAATTTGAATACTACTATTTGCTGCATTCAATTCCCTCTCATTAAATCCCATTTAAGGTATTAACTCTCGCTCACCCTCATTTAACCATAAATTTAAGGCATTTTCGTTTCTTTTAATTACTAAATTCCACTAATTAAATCCATACATAAATAATTCTAATAACATAAAAACTTGTACTTTTGGAATTAACTTGGAAAAGCATTATTTTTATCTAGGTGGTGGTAAGAAATTAAACAATTTTGGGTCAAACGGGCCAACCCATGTTGCTGCCACAATTAAATAATAAAAAATTAAAACTTGATAAAATGCAAAAAAAAAGTATAGAAATTAAAGAAAATCTTGGGAACATCTTTAATATTATATATGCATCATACTAAACAAGAATAAGTATGATAAATAAGAAATACTTTTCTTAATGATGGAAATGGAATATAAAATTTAAAACCAATTGGAAATAAAATTATTTTCTTATTCTCTCTCATTAAGTCTCTCATATCTAAGGTATATTCTCTCATTAAATCCTATATTTAAGATATATTTTTCTCATCATTAAATTCTCTTAATTAAATCCACAACATTGATTTTAATAGTATAAAAATAATTTGAAAACAAAACCATTTTCTTCCCTCCCAGTGGTGGGTAAGCAATTCAACCATTTGGGTCAAATGGGTTACCCAATAATGCCATAATCAAATAATAAAAAATAAAATAAATAATATATAAAAATACAAAGAAAAAAGAATTGAGCATATCTCTAATATTATATATTCATTATACTAAATAAAAGTAAGTATGAAATGTAAGAAATATTTTTATTAACGATGAAAATGGAACTACAAATCTAAAATAACCCTTGAAATTAAATTAAATGATGTCACAGTCAAATAATAATTTTTTTAAAATAAAAATACAAAAATAAAGAAAAAATTAGAGAACAATTTGGGCACATATTTGATGTTATATATTTATAAAAAACTAAAATATTGGGTCCATTTATAATATTATACATTCATTATATTGAACAAAAATAAGTATTATACAAAATTTTATCAATGATGGAAATACAATAACAAATGGTTTGGGTGGTAGGTTAGTGGTTTGGGTCAAATGGATTAATTAATGATGTTATAGTGAAATAATAATTTTTAAAAAATAAAAAGGTACAAAGAATTAAAATTATAAAAATTATAAAAAATTTGGACACATATATAATATTATATATTAATTATATCAAATAAAAATTAAGTATAACAAACAAACATTATTTATATAATGTAGATGAAATATATAATTTAAAATTGATCTAAAGCATGCTATTTTCCTATCTAGATGGTGGGCCAATTATCAAACTTTTCAAATAAACTCATGATGATGTCATAATTGAATAATAAATATTCTAAAAAGATAGAACACAAAAAATGAAAAGTATACAACTTTGTCAAAAACATTTGGGACATTTTTAATGCTATATATTCATCATATTAAATAAAATTTTGTTAAAATAAAAATTAATTTTATTTATGATGAAAATGGAATACAAAATATAATAATTATAATAATAATAATGATGATGATGATGATGGTGGTGCTGATAATAATTTTCATTGTAATTTAAAATTTTAGTGTGCAATGCACGTCCACATTTACTTGTGTGTATATATATATCAACATTATCAAAGTCAAAGTGTCAACTAGATAATCGATCAGTTGAGAGCCAGACCAACCACAACACCAAGTAGTTGTTTGATACTCATGATGTTGTTGGCTTGTTGCCTAGGATGACTTGTTGAGAGCCAGACCAACCACAACACCAAGTAGTTGATCTGGCTTGTTGAGAGCCAGATCAACTAGATTGTCTAGTTAACCATAAAGTCATTTTAAAGCTTTACTTTCTTGTTTGTATCTCTATCTATTTAAAATGATATAAAATGTGTTTGCATTTTTTTTATATTCATGTTGTTACTTTAAATATTTGTGGTGGAACATGGTTGGTTGATGGTATATAAAATAGGGAAAAAAACAAAATAAAAGAAGGCAGTGGATGAGTTCTTTTAAGTTTTATTTTAATCAGTGGCATCCTAGTATGGAGTTGATACACACAAAAGGGAGATCAAGTAATCAAGGTTGCACTTTCTATTGAGAGGTATATTGTATTTGGGTTTTCTTTCAAGGAAAGTGTTGGAGATTACAGGGATATATTTGTAATTTTGATAAATTTTGGGGACTTGTCTGTATTTACGGGAAAAAGAGGGGTCAATGTGAAAATTCAAAAAAAAGAGGGGTCAGTGTGTGATTCTGATATACTTTGGTCTTTTGTTTATTTAAGTCATTGGTTATATGGGATTAGGGTTGAGTGAGAGTGGACATTTTGCATCTCTTATTCTCATGGTATTGCAGTGGTGTAGGTGGCAAGAGCTTGTTAAAATAGCTGACCGCTCATTAAAGCAGTCAGTTGCTACTGTTAACAGTCAACTACTGGGTAAGTGTGTTTTGTGAGTTGGAAATGAGGGGGCGTGTTGAGGTTGCTTCAGCATCCTTACTTGCAAACTGAAGCTGGTTTTCCTACCTTGAGTTTGAGGGGGTGTGTTGAGAGATATATTGTATTTGGTTGTACTTGGGTTTATCTTTCAAGGAGAGTGTTGGAAGTTACAGTGATATATTTGTAATATTGATAATTTTGGGGACTTGAATGTATTTATGGAAAAAGAGGGGCCAGAGTGTAATTCTGATATAGACTTTTGCTTATTTAAGCCAATGTTTGTGTGGGAGTAGGGTTGAATGAGAGTGGACATTTTGTATCTCTTATTCTCATAGTGGATGTTTTCCCTCTCTTCCCATGGATGTAGACTACCAAGTCAAACCATGTTAAATCTTAATGCTCTCTCTTCTTTCTTCTTTCTATTTTCTTCTTGGTTTATTATTCTTCTTTCTTGTTGTTTAACATGCTCAAAGGCCCTTGAATAGATCTTTATTCTCAAAAACGCCCCCTCATGTGAAAACCCATCAAGAAGTATGGACAAGCACAAACCCATGACCCATCCATACCTTGTGCTGAAATTTAATTAATTATAGAGGAGACAACGAGGATCGAACACTAGACCAAGTGGTCGAAATAGGCTCTAATACCATCTCAATGAACCATTCAACCTAAAAGCTTAAGCTGTTAGGTGAGGCCTCGAATAGATTTTTATTCTCCAACACTTTTCTTTGGACTGTAAAAATTGTTTTTTATATTTTCAAAGCAAAGACTATAAACTAAATATTCAATATCACTTTTTTCTTTCATAGCTTGGAAAAGAAAGAGGTTCCAAATAGGCATATAGACCTAATCAAGGATATGTATGAGGGTGCAACAACCAATGTTAGAACACTTGTGAGAGAGACATCAGATTTTACAGTTAAGTGGGTCATCATCAAGGTTCAACACTTAACCCTTATCTTTTTGCACTGATCATGGATAAATTGACTAAACATATTCAGGAAGAAGTCCTATGGTGCATGTTGTTCATTGGCAATATTGTTTTAATTGATGAAACTAATGAAAGATTAAATACAAAACTAAGTTTATGGACAAATGCCTTAGAAACAAGAGGTTTTAAAATAAGTAGAGCTAAAACAAAATATATGATATGAAAATTAAATAATAATAGAAGTACAAATCAGGGTACATCTAGGATTGGGGACAAAGAGATAACTCAATATGACCTTTTTCAGTACCTTGGTTCAATAGTTCATAACAAGGGAGAGATTGAGAAGGATGTCATCCATAGAAATAAGCAGGATGGACAAAATGGAGGAGTGTATCCAAAATCTTATGTGATGGGTGACTACCACTTACATTAAAAGAAAATTTTTATAAACCAGTTTTAAAGTCAGCTATGTTGTATGGAACAGTGTGTTGGGCAGTCATAAAACATGTCCAATAAATGAATGTGACAAAAATATGTAATTGTGTGTATTGAGATGGATGAGTGGAACAACAAGAAAGGATAGGGTTTAGAAATGAAGCCATTCAAAGGAACCTACGAGTAGTTCCATTAGGTAATAAAATGAGAGAAAGTAGACTAAGATGATTTGGTAAAATGCATAGAAGACTTTTGAAGCACCAATAAAAAGAAGTGACTTGTTGCAAGTTGAAAATGCTAGGAGTAGGGGTAGACAAAAAGGACATGGGTCGAAGTAGTAAGAAATGAATTAAGCACTAATAATTTAACAATGGATATGGCATTAAACAGAACGAGAAATAGGATTCATGTAGTCCACCCCATATAGTTGGGACAAGGCATAGTTATAGTCTATATTAGCTTGATAGTATTAATATCATAAAATTTAGAGCATATGTAGGGGTAGACAAAAAGGACATGGATCGAAGTAGTATGAAATGAATTAAGCACTAATAATTTAACAATGGATATGGCATTAAACAGAACGAGAAATAGGGTTCATGTAGTCAACCCCATATAGTTGGGATAAGGCATAGTTATAGTCTATATTAGCTTGATAGTATTAATATCATAAAATTTAGAGCATATGTTTTTTATTGGCTATTCAACGCCTAGGCACCAACCAGTCATTGTAGCAATGAAAGGCCAAAACAACTTAGTCATCACCTCACCAAATTGATAATACAGATTTTTGGCACGTCTATGGGAAAAAACATAAATAATCTTACAATTTATGATACGATCACAATTTCCAAAAGATTGCCTAAGGTACGGAAACAATAACTTTCTATTTCATATGTTTGTACTAGAAGTGTGCTAAAATAAAATCCTATAGCAAATAAAGTCCAAATAGATTTCTAACACCAAAAATATGACGAAGCCTACTGATTAACCAAGAGCTAATGCCATATGTGTTAATTGTCATATAGTCTAAGTAAAAGACCTAAACAAAAAAAGAGACAATCGGGAATTAAACAAGCACTGCCACATCCTTGGTATCATTGATAGTCTGAACGAACTACAGGATTACATATTAATTCAGAATTCAACAATTCAGTAGCAATGGACATATAAAAAAAATAAAAATGCAAAATGCAACAAAACGTCCAATTTAAATACCTAGCGGAAATAACATAATACAGGTTCCCTTCTTTCAAATTAGATTCTGCTGCTTCAGTCAGTTCCTTTATAATGCGTTTTTCTTCCTCCGGAGTGCACGGCAAGCAGCTCGCTTCGTTGTCCATCAGGAAACCCGAATTGGAAATTGTCATGATCGATCAGAAAGCGGTTTCTTCACCTCTTTCTCCGATCAAAACTTTAAGAAAGGGAAAAAAAAAAAGCAATTACAGGTACACAGGTTTCAAACTCATCTATGTATTGCAGCCTCTGATCCCCAATATACGGCCAAATCTACCCTCAAAACAAGTCATGTAAGAGGGAGAAAAAAAAAACTGAGTGGGATGGGGATAGAATTTTGGGTTCGAGTATCAAATGAATCTCTGATTCCTTCTGTTCATAGGAGTGGGATGGGGATCGGAGGGAAGTGGGAAGAAACAAAGATTGCACGTGGTTTTAATCTCGTAGAAATTCAAGAAGAGAAAAGAGAAATACGAGGGAAATCCGACTTCTACTCCCTCATCGTCTCTTCAACTGTGTCCCATTTCCTCCCCTCGATCGGGTCACCAGTCACGCCGTCACGCGGAGCTTTAAATGGCAGCCCGCACCCCGCAGAGTGCAAATGGTCAAAATACAATTACAGGCAAAGGATACATTAAGGGGCCATTTAATAACGACCCAATGTCTTTTATTTATTTTCGCTTCAAAGAGAAACGACTGAACTGATTGTTATTTTGTGTTTTCAACTTTTCTGGGAATATTTTCGATTATTGTTATCCTCACTCTACTGTCAGCTCGAATTTTAAAATACGATAATTTAATGTCTAAACTTTTAAAAACGTGCCAATTTAATATCTACCCGTTAATCAACCATTAAGAAATATATGAAAATATACAAATGCCATTTTAAGCGTTATTTACATTTTTTTATCAATCATCCAAACATTGAGAAAAATGAATAATCCTAAATTCTTTTTTTTTATTCAAAAAAGGTAGAATCATCAGAATGCCCATCTTAATTCAACTTGCTTGAATAGAATAGATAAGAATTTGGGATTGTTCAATTTTTTATCAATATTTAAATAATTGATAAAAAGAATTAAATTATATTTGAAAAGGCATTTATCTTCTTTCAAATACTACTTAACGGCTAGTTATTGATAAGTACTAGACTGACACATTTTAAAAATTTGGAAACCAAAATAACAATAAGCCCAAAATACAAAGTATTAATCAGAATTTCTTTTTCCTTTTATTCTTCTTCTAATGACTTATTGTTTTATTTTTAGTGGATAAAATAACTGAACCGGGATATATTACAACACAGGTGTGTGAATACACATGGGGCTCACATGTAGGTTCATTGTATATGGAAGAGTGGCATTGTTAGTTTCCGTGTCAATGTTACCCTAAAATTTAGGGTAGTATCTCTTTATTACTCTAACTTTAAAATGTGTCAATGCAATACTTTTTAGCTCCTGAAAACTGTCCCTTTACTGCTTTTAATTTAACACTTTTCACGGACATTATAGTAGATTGTAAATTTATCAAATTGCCCTTTCGATATTACAAATAATAAATACATTTACATAACCAACGAATTGCCATTTTTATTGGATAGTAAATTTATCAAATTACACTTTCATATGTTGCCTATATTGAGAGGACCCGCTCTCGTTCGTCCAAGATTGTTAAGTGCCTGAGTCAAGACATTATTCACTATGACTCTAATGGATGACTTGAAGAGAGTTCGGATCGTCTGTCCCATCCAATAAAATACTACCACAACACCTATTTGTCTATAACTCAAATTTAATGAGTCCATACTTAAACGGCAGTCCGGACTCAAAAAACATTAAATTTTATTAAATCGCTCAATTTTAAATAACTCCCTTCTCCTTTCTTCTTCCTCTTTACTGCCACTACAATCAATTGTTGTCTTTCCGTTGTATCTCTTCTTCCTTCGGCCCTTTTTTCGCCTCAATTGACTATTCGATTCATGACTTGGCCCTGTGAGGCACGTGGCCCCAAACTACCGCCTTGCCATATCATTCTAATTCAGTCATGTCTTCATAGTTCAGCCGAGTTACACTATTATGGTGGCTCCCCATCTTCTCCTTTCAGCCACATCAACTAAACATCACATGGATGAGCACAATTACGGATAAAGAGGAATAAAGAAAACGACTCCGTTAGGGAATGGGACTCTATCTCGAATACCTCGGTGCCTAACTTCATCCCGACAACCCCAGAAGCCCAATCCGACCAGGACATGGATCTTTGGCTATAAAAAGGTACTCCATGCTCAAGGTAAGGGATCAAACTTTTGAGACCTACACAGCCACTTAGCTCGGACCGACATCCTTATAGCTCGGTCCGCCCATCCCACCACCTCCTACTAACTTGAGCGTCAGAGTTCTTATCTGGGGATAACTCCTCGGGTCTCTGACTTTTGTTTCCTTGATCACATGTCTTGAAGCGTGGCCTCGTCCTTGTAGCTCGGCCCCGCCATGCCAACAAGGACTATCTGATCGCCTTCCTCAGTTCGTGCACTACCTCGGATTGAGCAGGATCAGATTGGCGTCGTCTGTGGGAAGCACACAAAAAGCCTTTCTCGAAAATCTAATTCCTCTTCACGCAATTAAGGAAGCGATCAAGATGCCTAAAAACCAGCCTAAGTGATCAGCTAGCCATTCCCCGTCTTGGGAAAACCAACACTCCCCGCACCAAGAAGTCCCGCAACCTTCAGCCGCAGTTAGACCTGTTCATGGGTCGGGCCGGGTCGGGCTTGGGTCGGGCTTTTACTCTCCATTAACAGAAATATGTTAGGCCCGAGCCCGAGCCCGAGCCCGGCCCGACCAACGGGCCTACAACTTGGGCCCGAGCTCGAGCCCTAAGCCCGACCTAATAAAAAAATTAGAAATTTTCCCTATTCAATAATCAATATAAATCAGAATTTATTTACATTAAAAAAATATATAAATTCAAAATTTATTTATATTAAAAAAAGAATATAAAGAAGGGAAAGAGGATGTGGAGAAGAAGAATTTGGTTGGAAAAAGAAGGGAAGGAGGTGAAAAAAATAGGGGTATTAAACTAGGGTTTTTAGGTTTAGTTATACGTCGGGCTCGGGCCGTGCTATTTTGGCAAATCCCGAGCATGGCTCGAATTTATTGCGGATCGGGCTTTTTGGTCCAAGGTTAAGCCCGCGGGCCTATATACCTGTTCAAGCCCGTCCGGGGGTCGGCCCGGGCTGGGCCGGCCCGTCGGGCCACCCAACCCATGAACAGGTCTAGCCACAGTAGATCAAGTGCAGTTCTGAGCCATGCAGGAAAAGGTTGATAGGATCTTCAAATTCATGCAAACACTAGGGTCTGCTGCGCCACTCAACCGGGCCACCCCCCGACGCCCCGACACGCACAAAGGATGATTCTCGGACCGATGACCCCAAAGCGCGTTGGACAGACGTAAGGGCAAAGCGGCCTGAACATATGAGGCAGGACATGACCCAAAGGCCCACTACCACTGTCTGTTCTCGCGGACGGGACCACCGTAGCCAGACACACCAATCAGTGCGCATCCCCGCCAAAGAAAGGCTTGGCAAAAGGACGTCGCCCTTCAAGGTCTCCGTCGCCGAGTCAAGTTCGGTCAAGGATCACCCCACACGACCCAAAAGGAAGGTCGTACACACTACAACCCCGGATAACAGAGACGCCGAGATTAAGGAGCTTCAGCAACGTCTGGAAGAGTTAGAATGTACTTCCGCACATAAGAGTGCAATCCCCGCCGTAGATCAACCTGTGCAGGCCACCACACATATCACCAAGGAGCCACCCTTCGTCCAAGACATCATGGACGAGATACCCCCTGTCGGATGGCAAGCCCCCCAACTTGACAAGTGCGACGGGAACTCCGACCCCTTCGGCCATATTGCGGTGCTCCAAGCCTAGATGATGCTACATGGTGCGTCAGAGGGACTGATGTGCAAAGCCCCTGTAACCACGTTGCAAGGCCCAGCCTTGACATGGTACTCCTCCCTACCGTCAAGGTCTATATCGTCACGGGCACAACTGGAGACCCAGTTCCTAGCACAGTTCACAGCAAGTCAGAAGCATTGGAAAACCTCGGCCAGCCTCATGAAAATCCGACAGAGAAAGGCGAAGTCCCTTAGGGACTACCTGGCGATGTTCAACAAAGAAGCACTTCAAGTCAGAGACTTAAATCAATCAGTCGCGGTGACAGCCATACAACACGAACTCCGCCCTTCCCCGTTCAACTTCCTTCTCCATCTCCAAGAATCCTCCTCAAACGTTGGTCGCACTAATGATCCACGCACAGAAGTATATCAACGCTAAAAAGGCTTAGGCGCAGCTTAGAGACGAGGATGAGAAGCCCAACAGAAAAAGGAGAGAGAACGACGGGCAAAAGTCTGAGAGGTCAAACAGAGACCCCGAGAGGCAAGATTGTCGGACCGACCATAGACCTCGCACCCCTCCGCCGACCTATCAGAAGTTCACGCCGCTTAATGTTCTGCGGTCTGAAGTTCTGATGCAAATCCATGACCACAACTATGTCAGGTGGCTCGAGAAGATGAAGACACAAAGTAACAAGAGGAACCAAGACAAATATTGTGAGTTCCACAAGAACCACGGCCACGATACAGAGAATTGTTTTGACTTGCACAACCATATTGAAGATCTAATTAGGCACGTTTATCTCAGTGGCTTCATAGACAGAAAGGAGAAATCAGCCCAAGAAGAAAGAAGACCGGACGAAGCTTGGCAGCCTCCGCCCTGAGGCTCCCCAGCCAGCGTTGTCCATGTGATATCGGGGGGAACCGCCTCCGAAGGGAAAAGCAGCTTGGGACAGAAAAGATATGCTTAGTTGTGTGAGATCGACGACCGAGGTCACGGGAGGAGGCACGACACATCTATTACCTTCCCTGACGATGACCTCCGAGGAGTCCAGACACCGTACGACAACGCCTTGGTCGTCACAGCCTAAGTAGCGAACTTTGAGCTACGGTAGATCCTAATTGACACAGAGAGTTCTATCGACGTATTATTTGAAGATGCATTCGAAAAGCTCGGCATCGATAGAGAACGGCTTGCACCAGTTAGCACTCTCTTGATGGGATTTTCGGGAGAGTCCTTCCAGCCCACTGAGAGGATAACTCTCCCCCCCCCTTGATCAGGGATGGCGACGTGACTGCGACGACCATGGTAGATTTCATCGTGGTGCACTACCTCTCCTCTTACAACGTGATCCTCGGCAGGCCGACCCTCAATGCCTAGTAAGCCGTAGTCTCAACGTACCACCTCGCCATGAAATTTCCAACCAAGTATGGCATAGGGGTGGCGTGCGGGGACTTAGAAAACAGTGTGACATTGCTATCAGTTATCCTGCCGAGGACCACATCCAGTGACCGAGACATTGATGGCGGAAGCATATGACCTATGCGACAAAGTAAAGGCACAGCGCAGCCAACCTGTGGAGGACCTCGTCCAGGTCCCCTTATTTGAGGATGACCCCAAAAAGACGGTCCAAGTTGGTCCCCACTAGGCGACCACTTCCGAGAGGAACTTGTTCGACTACTGAGAAATAATGCTAACGTGTTCGCTTGGTCGGCAGAGGACATGCCTAGAATCGATCCCGAAGTTATCACACTTCGACTGAATGTCGACCCCCATTACCGACCTGTGAAACAGAAGAACATAAACTTTGCCTCAAAGTGGTGGCAAGTGATCGTTGTGGAAGTATAGAAGTTGCTCGACGGCGACTTCATTAGGGAAGTCAAATACCCTGATTGGCTGGCCAATGTAGTGATGGTGAAGAAGGCCAACAGAAAGTGGAGGATCTGCATCAACTTCACCGACCTAAATAAGGTTTGTCTCAAAGACAGTTTTCCCCTTCATCGGATCGACTAGATTGTTGACGCAACAGCAGGACATGAGCTCCTAAGCTTCATGGATTTCTTCTCAGGCTACAACCAGGTCCGGATGGACCAGAACGACCAAGAGCAAACAACCTTTATCACTAACCACGGCTTGTACTGCTATAAGGTAATACCCTTTAGCCTAAAAAACGCCGGTGCTACCTATCAACGGCTGGTGAACGAGGTATTCAAAGAGCAGCTCAGTAGGAACGAGGAGGCGTATGTTCACGATATGCTTGTAAAAAGCAAAAAGGCCGAGCACCACCTGGCCGACCTCTGCGAAGTCTTCGACACACTTAGAAAGTATAAGATGAAGTTAAACCCGACCAAGTACACCATTGGGGTTGGCTCTGGCAAGTTTCTGGGGTTCATGGTAAAACAGAGAGGAACCGAAGCAAATCTGGAAAAGATAAAAGCCATCCTTGACATGCCATCCCCCCGAACCCACAAAGAAGTGCAACGGCTCACCAGAAGAATAGCCGCCCTCGACAGGTTTATGTCCAAGTCCGCGGACCGGTGCCTCCCCTTTTTCAAAACACTCAAACGACCAAAGGATTTCCATTGGACAGAAAAATGTGAGTAGTCTTTCCAGGAAGTAAAGTAGTGCCTAGGTTCACCACCCCTCCTGACTAAGTTGAACCTAGGAGATTGCTCTACCTTTCGGCCGAGGATGAGGCCGTCAGCTTGGTATTAGTTAAAAAGAGAACCGAGTACAGAAACCAATCTATTACACCAGCAAGGTCCTCAACGGCGCAGAGACTCGGTACTCCAATCTCGAAAAGTTGGCTCTGGCCCTCATCATCGCAGCCAAAAAACTCAGACCCTACTTCTAGGCCCACAGCGTCCGAGTACTCACCAGCCAGCCCCTCAAGCAGGTGCTACAGAGACTGGAAGTGTCGGGCCGCCTAGTCAAATGGAGCGTGGAGCTGAGTGAATTTGACATCAAGTACGCACCCCGACCGACGATAAAAGCCCAGGCCTTTGCAAATTTCATCGTGGAATGTACAATTACCGTGGAGGAACCGGCACACTGCCCCCAGCGTGGACCCTCCATGTTGATGGCTCATCGAACCAGCAAGGAAGCAGAGCCGACCTTATTCTCCTCGACCTAGATGACGTAGTATTGGAACACACACTCATATTCGAATTCAAGGTGTCTAACAATGAGGCCGAGTATGAGGCCCTGATTGTTGGGCTCCATCTTGCTTTAGACCTCGGGGCACGACGGATCGAGGCCTTCAGCGACTCTCATCTCGTGGTCAACCAAATTCACGGCCAGTTCGAGGCTCGGACTCCCTCTTTGGCGAACTACCTACAAAAGGTGCAGGAGCTCATTCAGCAGCGCGAGCACTTCGACATCTAGCAAATCCCTCGGGCCGAGAATGTTCAAGCCGACGCCCTTTCAAAGTTTGCCAGCTCGCCGCAGTCCGACCTTGACTCAACCGTCCGGCTAGACACGCTGGCCCAACCGAGCATCACATCATCAGCCATCCTCATCCTTCCAGTGCAACATGGCTCATCTTGGATGGATCCCATAATCGAGTATCTTTGAGAAGGCACCTCCCCGGAAGATCGGGCAAAAGCAAGAAGACTTCAACACAGAGCAACCAGATATTGCCTGATATAGGGTCAACTCTACCGCTGTTCCCACACGCTTCCCGACTTGAGGTGCCTCCCCCCAACTGAGGTAGACTACATCCTTAGGGAAATACATGAGGCCATTTGTGGAGATCACCCCAGCGCATGCACACTGGTCCATAAGGCACTCCGACAGGGGTATTTTTGGCTAACGATGAAGCAGGATGCCACCCAGCTAGTCCAAAAGTGCGATAGTTACCAACGTCATTCTAATATACATCACTAGCCTGCGGCCCCTTTGAGACCGATCGCTAGCCCATGGTCATTTGCCCAATGGGGAATGTACATCCTCGGCCCCTTCCCCACCGCGGTTGCACAGAAGAAGTCCCTTCTCGTAGCAGTGGACTAATTCACGAAGTGGGTAGAAGCCGAAGCCCTGGCGCGCATCACCGCCCACAATGCCTGGAACTTCCTTTGGTAGGAAATCATCTGCCGCTTTGGTATCCCGCGCGTGCTCATCACAGGCAATAGAACACAGTTCACCGACAAGAAGTTTGAGGCCCTATGTGCCGACCTAAGGATTGATCGCTGGACTACCGCGGTACACCGACCTCAAAGCAACGGGCAGACCGAGGTAACCAACCGCATCCTACTACATGGCCTGAAAACACACCTGGATCAGGCAAAGGGAAGATGGGTTGAAGAGCTGTCGAGCATTCTTTGGGCTTACAGGACAACCCCGCGAACTGCCACTGGAGAGACCCCGTGGAGATAGGTTCCCCGACCCTTCAAATCGAGCTCTTTGACGAGGGACAGAATGACGAAGATCTACACGCAGAGTTGGACCTGGTGGAAGAAGCTCGGGACTGAGCACATGTGAAGATGGTTGCACAATAGCAGAAGATGGCATAACATTACAATTCTAAGGTAAGAAGACACGAATTGTCAAGACAGGCAACTTCGTTCTGCGCAAAGTCATTGTACCCACGCCAGGAGAAGGGAAGCTCGGGCCGAACTAGGAAGGGCCGTATAGGGTCACCAGAGTCCTCGGACCAAGCACTTATAGACTTTAAGACCTCGAAGGTCGACCAATTCCAAGGAGTTGGAACTCGGGAAACCTCAGGATGTACTACTAGTAGACCCACAAGCAATGAAAGTCTTTTTTTAAGCTACTTCTTCGACCTAGAGGCGTGTCCACGACCACCGCGCACACTACACACGCACATGCTAAGTCACACTGTCAACTGAGCTGACTCCGCCAATCCCCAAAACGGCTGAGCCCATTACTCCCACCTCGACAACACATTGCCAAGCATGCTACCCGACTCAACTACCAATAGCTAAGCCTAAACATGGAGGAAGAATGCCCTCGCCCACCAAGGCTTGAGGGTGGTCGAGGAACTCTGCACTACCGCTGCCTTAACGGTTGAGCTAGCTGGGAAACGGCTAGCCCTAGAAGGGCCCCAAAGGCTCCCGAGACCAGAAACTGAGCGTCTCATGGCTGAGAGCTCAGAAACCGAAAGATTTCAGATAACGACACCTCAATCAGCACAAAACTAGGGACGTCGAGGCATAGCCCGGCTAACGACACCTCGGCTAGCACAAGACTGGGGATGCCAAGGCATAGCCCGGCCGGCTACACCTCGGTCAATGGTAACCTCGGTCAGCACAAAACTAGGGATGCCAAGGCATAGCCCGACCGACTAGACCACGGCCAACGGTAACCTCGGTTAGCACAAGACTAGGGACGCCAAGGCATAGCTCGGCCGGCTACACCTCGACCCACAGTAACCTCAGTGAGCGCAAGACGGGGGACATCGGGGCTTAGCAGGGCCGGTCATGCCTTGGCCAGCCATACCTTGGTCGACTATACCTCGATTAACGGAATAGAATCATGAAGAACGAAGAAGATGCTCGAGGCACAGCCCAGCTTGGCCCACACAATAGCCCAACCGGCCTCACCTGGGCCAGCGAAAGAAAAATGGTACAAGTAACAAGAGGCCGAGGCATAGCTGAGCTCGACACGCGTAATAACCCGGTTGGGCATGCTTCGGCTAAAAAAAAATGCACATGCACAAGTATAGCAACAACAGCAAGAGGCATATATATATAGTCAACATAAAGATGAGCTAATATTCAACTTAAGATGGTCTATTACAATCGTTTAAGGCTCGACATACCAAGCCAACAAAAAAAAATAACACAGGGAATAATGAACATATGAGGCCACCGATCAGTCCTTGGCGGCAGAATCAGCAGCGCCAACAACAACTTCGGCCTCATCCTCAACTCTCTCGGCGGACCCTTGCGGAGAATTTGGATCAAAAGCGTACCAGCCTTGCGACTCATCGGCCAACTCCAGGTGACGGTGAAGGATCCTTCGTCGGAAAAGGTTGAACCCAGCCGCAAAGGAGGCCTCGACATACTCGTCCATGTGCAGCTACATCTCCTCTGACACCTTGTACTCATTGATGGATTCCCCAGCGGCCTCTTGCCTCAGCCTGTCCCGCTCAGCCTTGAGCTCGGTGATCTCCCGCTTCAGCTCTCGGACAATACCAGCTTGCTCAGCCAGTTGCGCCTTTAGCTCGGCCACTTCCCTCTCCAGCGCGGCTGACCGCTCCCCAGCAGCCTGGAGCTTGACCAATTGGGCCTTCTGCCGTAGATACTCGGAGTGTTCCCGCTCATACGGTGATCGAATGTCCCGAAGACGATCAACTAGAGCAACTACTACACAAGCATTATGCAGACAAATATGTTAAGTACATCGGAAAGGAGAGCAAAACACAAGGAATAATGAGAAGAGGATTTACTTGATTAGTAGACCGAAGCAGAGCACACTCCAAGGCTCCACTACCAACCCCGACCGATTCTCGAGCCATGGACATTGTCATGATTCCCCATAGTAATTGCTCGAGAACCTCGGGTGTCTCCAGATTGTTGTCCATGCGAACCAACCACCTCGACACGTGCAGACCCAAGCTGCTTTCTGCCTTAGTCCACCGGCGTACCAGCGGGACGACGGACCCCTTCGGGGTCAACCATGACAATGTCATCCTCCTCGACCTCTCATTGTCGAACCCTTCTTTGCCGACGAGCCGCTCTATCTTTGGATCGTAGCTGCTCATCTGCCTCGGGACAAGCCTCCGGTTGCACACCGGCTCGTTCCTGCCTTTGCCGGAGCACCTTCATCCGACGAACAATTTCTTCCTCGCTGGCCATGCTCACACCTGCAACATAGGAGGCCCAAGATAAGTACAAAGCAAGCAAGATAAAGTCAGATCGGCAAACAGAAGTAAAAAAGGAAACAGACCGGCCACCCTTTCCATCAACCCGGCGAGCATTAGCATCTCCGAGCATGTGTACGCGATAATGTCGATTTCGTGGATCATGCTCAGGGCTGACCTCTCCTCCCAAGTAAGTGCCGACCATCAGGGCTACGGCATAGACGTCCTTAGCCCCCGTAGCTCGGCAAGGAAAAAGAGACCCTCGAGGATTAGCACAAAGAAGAACGACTCCTTCCAGTGCTTCACAAAAGAAGGGGCTCCGACCAATGACCGAATGTTCTATCGGGTGGAGAAGTAATAGTACCCCTGATGGTGGTGTTTCAGTTGGAGTATAAAGCTCACCATCCCTAGGGTCAGATCAATATCGCGGACCGCACAATAGGACATGAGGCCGAGCAAAAACCTAAATGAGTTCGGCATCAGCTGCACTAGAAACACCTTGTACCAATTTAGCACCTTGGCGAACCCCTCGATCAACGAGAACCTCAGCCCAACCTCCAAGTTGTGCTCATAAACACACAACTCACCGGGATGAGCATCAATAGCCATATCCCCAGGCAGCAGACACATCATTTAGTATTCCGCGGGAATGGCATACGTAGCTTGGATCCGAGCCATATCCCCGGGCGTCAAGACGCCGGGCGTGGTATCGAACCGGTGACCTGCCCGAAGAGGAAGCTTTGTCTCCATCCCAGAGGGACCAGCCTCGGCTTCATCAATTTCGACAACCACGAAGTCTCTCAGCTCAGGCTTGTAGGTCAAACCGTGAGAAGAGTTGGAACCAGAACTACTGGAGGACCCGGATAAGGAAGATGACCGACGAGATGAAAAGGGCATACCGGGTAATTTGCAGAGTCAAAGAATGAAAGCTACCGAGCTATCTGCCAAGCTATTTGCCGAGCTTTCTACCAAACTTTGCGACCGACGAATCTACCGAGCAGTGGATGCCAAACTCTTACAAGCGATACTGGGGATGGAAGGGGGACCCCTTTTCCCTTTTATAACTATCAGGGGCACAGACTGAGGAGATATCAACGGTACAGAGGGCCAACCAGTGCAACCAATAGCATACATGAGGAAGCCTCGGAAACCAAAGCGGCACCCTCAGCAGGCAACGGTTGCACCCATTAATTGCACCGGTTCAACTACCGTACCGGTCCAACATTCGACGCAAATCCTCGACTAGGTCACTCAAATCCTCGGACTAGGCGGCTTACTGCCACAAGGCCGTGCAATGGTCTAGCCGAGCATTCCCCCTCCTCGATCGCAGAACTGGGGGAGTGGTTCGGGAACTGAAATTTTGGTTCTTATTTAAGTTCTACAGCCAACGATCGAAGGACTCCTCGGCAACGACCAACACGACACGGACAATACGCATGCTCGGAAGTTCCTCAACCGGGCAACGAACCTAGGAGACTTCATTCCTCGACTTCAGAACTGGGGGAGTGGTGTTCGAGTCATGGCCGAGCTAGTCCTGCGAGACACGTGGCCACCCAATTATCACCTTGCCACATCATCCTAACTCAGCCACGTCGGGCTAGCTCAGCCATGTCGGCATAGCTCAACCGAGCTACACTATTATGGTGGCCCCCCATCTTCTCCTTTCAGCCACATCAACTACACGTCACGTGGATGAGCACAACTATGGATAAAGAGGAATAAGGAAGACGACTACGCCGGGGAATGGGACTCTATTCTGAATACCTCGGCAGCTAACCTCATCCCGACAACCCCGGATTCCCAATCCGACCAAGACACGGATCTTTGGCTATAAAAAGGTACTACATGCTCAAGGTAAGGGATCCAACTTCTGAGACCTACACAGTCACTTAGCTCGGACTGGCGTCCTTATAGCTCGGCCCGACCATCCCACCACCTCCTACTGACTTGAGCGTCGGAGTTCTTACTCGGGGATAACTCCTCGGGTCTCTGACTTCTGTTTCCTTGATCACAGGTCTTGAAGCGTGGCCTCATCTCTGTAGCTCGGCCTTGCCCTGCCAATAAGGACTATTTGATCGCCTTCCTCAATTCGTGAACTACCTCAGATTGAGCAGCATCAGTGACTGTTGAGAATAGATCCTAATTAAAACAAGCTGATGGAACCTTGGAGAAATGTTTCTTTGCTTTAATGAACTCCCTCTTCCTTTTTTTCCTCTTCACTGCCATTACAACCAACCACCGCCCCTCCGCTGTATCTCTTCTTCCTTCGGCCCTCCTTTCGCCCGAGGTGACTGTTGAGAAGAGATCCTAATTAAAACAAGTTAATGGAGTTCTGGCAAAATGTTTCTTTGCTTTAATGAACTCCCTCCTCCTTTCTTCTTCCTCTTCACCGTATGGTTAAGGAATTGGGTTTCTTTGATCTGTTTCTCTTTCTTTTTCTCTGTAGTCCTTTTATTACAAAAACAAAAAAACACTCCTAAACTCTAACTAACATCCTTAATTTCTCCGGCAATATTCCACCCTTTAATCTGGACTTTAGGCTTTGTAACAAGAGGTAATGCCAAGTGAATGATGGTGCCATCCTTAGAAAGGGTGGCTTGTTTTTAGCACCCGCTGCATCGACACAGTTCATCGCTCCATTTGGATGGTCTCGTCGGCTTTGGGCTCGCACCAGATGTAACATTGACAAGACGAGAAACGGTAAATGCATCACCGGAGACTGCAATGGACTGAAGTGTGCGGGCGGTGGTGCACCACCCGTTACACTCGCCGAATTCACCAGTGTCAACGTCACTAACAATGATTTCTACGACATAAGCCTCGTGGACGGAAAATTCGAATGCAGTACGAACAAGCGGTGTTAGGATCACCAGTATATGCTTGCAACTCATATGTCGGCACAGTCAGAGAGAGAGACTCATATAACTTTTTTCTTCTTCCATCTAATTAATTTACAAGGAATTTTAGAAGAAATAAAACACCTTTATAGTGCGGAATTTTTCGGAACAAGAAGATATAGTGAAAAAGGAATAAAAACTTAGAAAAAAATAGATGAAACGGCTTCAAGCCAAAATAAGCGTCGCTAAAACGAAAAGAAAAGGGAAAACTTGGTAGCCTCCTCTTCTCTTATCATCAGGTTCATCGTTGTTCTCTTCGATCATCAGGTTTCATTGGTACTTTAATAGAAACTGTCTTAGAAGGCAAAACAGAGAGCTGTAGTGGAAAGATTCTGGAAAGAATCAGCAATGGCTCTGAACATCAGCAGTGAGCGGTGAAAATATTCGGAAAGCTTGCAGTGGAGGAATGAGCAACGGTTGAAAAAGACTCTGGCTATTGCAGCGGACGAACAATGGTGGCTCGATTGCAATGGCGGTGTGCGATGATGTTAGTGCGGGCGAACTTTCGTTGTTTGGGAGAGGGAAAAGAATGCTGAACGAATACGAAGAAGAGAAATTTTGGAATGTGGGATTCTAAAAGGCACTTAAACCAAAATTGATGTCTTTGGAGTCCAGACTACCGTTAATGTCTGGACTACGTCAATTTTGAAATTTTTTAAGAAGAACAACGTTTTTGATTTCCATTGGAGGAGACAGAAAATTGATAAGTCTAGGGACAGACGATCCGAACTCACTTGAAGGGAGGTAAACCGGTGCTGGTTTTGAGACTATGTTCAGCTTTGCTTTGATTGTCTTAGTAGAAAACGATGAATAATGTCTTATTCTAAAGGGCAATTTCAATATTTTGAAAGTTTTAAATCACATGTGAGCATACATAACTGGTGGAATGAGAAGGGCAGGACCTAAAGTGGCAGTTGTCGAGAGTTTAGGTATAGAAGTGGCATGTTTTAAAGTTTGGGTATTATGTGAGACTACCCTCAAAGTGTATGGTAATCAATCCATTCATCTTGTTTATCAAAAAAGATGTCAACCACTAAGAAGGCTAAAAGGCAAAATAATAAATCAATTGACAAGTTTTGATTGTAGCGAAGACTTGATATCAAATGCCATTGTCACCAAGGTTATGGGCTTTTGGGTATAGGGAATAGGCTATCCTGTTGTGAGGTTGCATTCCTATCGAGCTCTAATTGAGTAGTTTGGGTTCGATTGATTAATTTATTCAAGCCCGATCATGATCAAGAAAAAGTTTGGCTTGGAAGCTCGTGAATTTGGCTTGATTAACACATGCATAATACATATATATATATATATGTATATATATATATATATATATTATAAAAAATATCATATATAATATACATATTTATTTTTGAGATTTTGAGACAAATTTGAACTCATTGAATATTTAATTGAACTAAGCTTAAGACGAAAAATATAATTCGAATTGAATTTGAGGTTGAACTTGAACCTAATACTATTTTATTCAAGCTAAACCAGGACATGCCACCCTATCTTGTTGTATAGCCCCCATGAGGCCAATAAAAGAAGACAAAACAATAAATTTTCTAAATCAGTCATTTCAGATGTCTTAATGGCTGCTAAAACCTGATTGGGTAATAGGAATGACTTGAGTTCGGGTCTTTGAGCTTAACAGAACACAATCAGGTTAGGCTTAAGTTGGGTCATGTCGAGCTGGGGCCTGAATGGGTCGATTAGGTTTGAAGAATCTATAGATATTGGGTTAGGACAGGCTTAAGAAACTAGAAGCCCCAAACTACAACCAAACCTGAGTTTAGGACAGGGTCTAGTTTCTTGGCCGAAACTCAGCCATACATCCAATATTAGGGGAGTTGAATAGAGCATCATGTCTACATTGCTGATCTTTTATGCCGTTGCAAATGCTTGAATTCATCATAAACATACATTTAAAATCAATTATTAGCATATCGAGTTCATTTCTTCATTTTCGTAGAACATCAGCGTAGTGGGGAGGAGTTATGCATACTGTATAAAGTGATAATTAAAACACAATTAAGAACATCGGACCAACTGAGGGGTGTCTGTTAGCTGGTTTGTTCCAGTATAAATGTGAATTCGATTATTGCAATCATAGATTTTGGGGGAGGAGTTATTAATATTGTCTAGTGTGCATCATCACCACCACCACCACCACCACCATCACCACCACCACCAACAACAATAATAATAATAATAAATCGAGTTGCAGGTGGAGGGCTCTCTCTCCCTCTCTCTATTCACAGTTGGGTGTGGATGAAGCTTAATTATGGTATCCACGTCTTCCTAACAACAGACGAATCACATCTAGTCTCTAGAAATGGACAAAACATTGCTGGTTCCGATGAGGATGATGAATTATGAATTATGAATACATTTTCAAGGGAGTAAAAAGAGTTTGACTTTCAATGATCTTTAACAGATTTAAGACAAAATGTTTAGCAAATGTAAGCTTGCAATAAAAGGCCATTCCTTCCCCTCCCTCTGGGAATGACAATCCATTTCAATCAATTTTGATTCTAATTTCAATTCTCGTCTAAACCAAACAGGTGAGAAAAATAAACCATTCCAATTCTGATTCCAACCATAAATCAAATAGACCCAATTTAGAAACATAATAATAACAAGAGATAAAGAGCACAATTCCCAAACATTATTCACCCATGTATATGGTCTTTTTTTTTCTTATTTTACGCTATCTTCTATATGGTCATTGAATTGTGTGCTTTGTTCTTTTTATAAGGTCTCAATTAATAATTCAGGAAAAATAATTACATGCTTTATACTTAATGCTGCCCATCGTCTCCTAAGAAATTACCACATTTAATTACAAGATTTATCTATATTTTAGGAACAAAAAGTTATGGATAAATGTGTTTGAAAGGAATACTGGACTACTATAAATGATCAGGTTAGCCAAGATTGACCCCAATTTACTATTTTCATTGCGGCACAATGTTTCAAGACTAATAAAGAGAGTGGCATGCATGAGACTATGAGAGGATCCAAAATGATATTTGATCTTGAATCAACACTTTTTAAGATACTAGTAGATATGTACATGCTTTGTAGTAGCAATTTCAAAAGATAAAAATAACAACAATAAGTATTAATTACTTGAGTGTAGTAGCAATATACACTACATGCGTTGTGATGGAGGATGATTTGACCTCACTTATGAAATGGTGATACATGGACATTGAATCAGTACGAGCGACAGCTCAGCGTTGTAATCTGGTACGACCAAGGGACGGGCCTGCAAAGCAGCTCGCTACGTTGTAGCTCATAAAAGGATTTCGCCGCGACGCGAACCCAGTCTCCCCGAGCTACCTTTGAAGAGATACTCCGAGGCAACTATAACTCGCGAGCTAAAGTTATTAGCTCGTCTGAGCTCCCAAACAGACAAGTCATTCTGAGGACCAATTCCACTAAGGGTAATCCTGGATTGTTCCAAGCTCGCTACAAAATAGCTCGCGAATGAGCCGCACGAGCGCTCTTCAGGAAGCTTCTGACTGACAGACCGTACCGGTCAGACTACGCCATATCCCTTACTGACGGCGCAGTTCCAGTCCTTTCGGCAGTCTGCGTCCACGTCTCTCAGCAGACAAAGGCGTGCCTGCCACTTTGGAAACGTGTCACTCACCCGGGCGAGACATACACCACAACGGCCACCTGCGTAGCCCTGGCAGGTAACGGTTGTGGCAGGAGCCTAGTGGCGGTTATGCCCGACCTGATGTGAGTGTCCCTATAAAAGCCCTCAGGGCAGAAGAGAAACTTCTTCTTGAGACCTCTAATCTCTCAAGTATAGTGAGAACGCGCTATCTGCACTCTTAGCCTTCATCTTCTTCTTGCTTCTCCTTCATAGTACTAACTTAAGCGTCAGAGTATCCCCACCGGGTAAACTCCCCAGTGATTCTTCTTCTTCCTCATCTCAGGTACCTTCCAGGAGCCATGTGAGTGCCAGCTAGGAGTGACCGGATCGCGCTACATCATTTGGCGCCGTATGTGGGAAACGCTTCGTAAAGCCTTTCTCTAAACTTTCACATCGTCTTACTCTCCAAAAACTCAACGCTCATGGCTTCCTCTAGCAACATCGGACGAAGCATGGAGATGAATAACTCCATCAATAACTCCATGGAACAGCCCCAGTTCCCTACTGTCTGTATCGGACAGTTAACCGTCCCCCTCTCAGCAAACGGGATCCCTAGTTTGGACGTGCCTCTTGCAGGGGCACCCGTCGTTGCTCCACTCCCTACCACAGTCGGAAAAACCTTTACTGAACCCTCGGTTGTGCCCCCAGCGGCCAGCCCGAACTAGCTGGAAGATTTGGTGCAGTGCATGCGGGCCATGCAGGCTCAAATGCAGCAGTTTCAGCAGTTTCAGTAGTTTCAGATCTATCAACAACACATGCTACACTAGGTCTCCCAGTACCAGTATCAGCAGCAATTTCCCCTGCTACCGCAACCTCAGCATCAGCAATCGCAACTCCCTCCTCGGCACCAAGCCTCATAGAAGGCTAGGTCCCATCGTCAAGAAGAGCACCTTTCCCGCCAAGGAAAGGCCCCCCAGAACCCTCCAAGGAGCTAGGCCTCCTCCCGCAACAGGTAGGAAAGGTCGGCCACTCCGGCCTCGCCACGGGAGGTCAGGTAGGAAGGACCCCAGCTCGCCAAGCCCACATCGTCTCAGCCCTCCAAGCCCAATACCCCGTTCTTAGAGAACCGGTTCGAGATCTTGGCCGCAGGCTCCAAGCAGGAGCCCTCTGTCCGTAGCCGTCACCAGCGGCCTGAGCTGCTTCCTGCACATACCATTCCTGACAGCACGGAAGTGAGCAGCACCAACGCCGAGCCCGCCAAGAAGTAGAGATGCCGCCGCCGAGCTCACCGATCTGCCACCCCCGACCTGCCCAAGCTCGGAGGCAAAGAAGAGGTAAGCTCAGGCGAAGCCAAGGCACCCCTCCTTTCAGTCCAGTCTCCCCTATCTTCGGAGCTCCTGGCAGTCCCAATGCCTAAAGACTTTAAGCTCCCCCCTCTTGACAAATACGATGGGTCGTTCAACCCAAATGATCACGTAGATGCCTTCCAATTGCAGATTCACCTAGCAAGAGCCAGCGAGTCGTGCATGTGCGTTGCCTTCTCCACCACTTTTAGAGGAGCAGCCTGTGCGTGGTACCGGAACCTGGCACCTAGGTCGATAAGAAGTTGGGCGCAGTTCGCGCAAGCCTTCACGTCCCACTTCGTTACCAGCAAGCGGTGTTCGCGAACTGAAGAGAGTCTCCTCAGCATAGTGCAAAGAGAGGGAGAGTCCATCTGGGGCTACATCAAGCGGTTTAACGATGCTTGTATGCAGATATCGCGCCTGGACCCCGTTGTGTGCCTTGCAGCAGGCAAGAAAGGCGTGACGCATAAGGAGTTCAAGTGGCACATGGTCGTCAACCAACCAACGACCATAACCGAATTTCTTAAGCTCGCGGACAGGTTTATAACCACCGAAGAGGAGATCAACCAGTAGGGCGAGGGCGTGCCCGAAAAGAGGAAGAGGGAATGAGAGCCTTCCATCCAAGGGGACAGTCGAAAGAAAAAAGATGCAGCTCGGGGAGCAAAGCCAGGTCAGTCGTTCTGAGCTCCTGTGGCGGGCCGAACTGATTACACCCCACTAAACGCGAAGCAGGCCGAAATCCCGATGGCGATCAAGGGTGCCCCGTATGTGAAGTGGCCACCTCGTTTGAGGGGGAATCCCAATGAAAGAAACAAGAATCTGTACTGCAGTTTTCATAGAGATCACGGTCATAGTACCGAAAATTGTAAAAACCTCCGCGACGAGATTGAGGAGCTCATCCGTCATGGGTATTTAAGAAATTTTGTACATAATAATAGTAATAGTAATAATAAAGCAGATCGGCAAGGGGAGCACGGTAAGGATGTTCCCGAGTCCAGCAGCAGGCCGGTCGAACAACCACAGAGGCAGCCTCCGGAAGAGAGGCCGGTTCGGGGGACCATCCACATGATAGTGGGAGGCTCGATCATTGCAGGTTGTACTTTAGCAGCGGCTCGGACATCAGTTCGTGAGGCCGCCCGAGAAGAGCATAACCCTCCAAAGCGGCCGAGGACAAAAGAGTCAATTTTCTTCACAGAAGATGATGCGCGAGGGGTTCACTACCCCCACGATGACGCACTTGTGATAAAGCTAAGGATCAACGACTTCGAGGTCAAACATGTACTTGTCGACTCAGGCAGTTCGGTCGACATCCTCTTTAAAGCTGCGTTCGACCAACTACAGCTGCAAAGAAGCGACCCGAAGTCTGCGGACACTCCTTTGGTGGGCTTCAGCGGAGAGGAAATCTGGCCCCTTGGGAAAATAACAATACCTATGGAAATCGGCACATGGCCTTGCGTGGTTAGATTCAAACACGACTTCCTGGTGGTCGCGACCCCCTCCCCTTACAATGCCATAATCGGTCGGCCGATCACCCATGTCCTACGGGCGGTGGTCTCCACTTACCATTTGGCTATGAAGTTCCCAACAAACTTCGGTGTGAGGTAGCGCGGGGTGACCGGCTTGAGTCCCGCAAGTGCTACGTCGCCGCCCAGAAGGGAAAGACCAATGTGGCCAACAACCTCGAACTGGAGCGGCTTACGGAGCAAAGCGAAGAATGAGTCGCACCCATGGAAGAAACAGTCACAGTCTCGACCTCAGCAACCAACCTGGCTCAAACGCTTCAGATCAGTGCTTCCGTCCGGGAACCTCTACGATCCGAACTGGTAAGCTTCTTACTCCAAAATGTAGATATTTTTGCGTGGTCCGCGGCAGAGATGTATAGACCCCGACCTTATAACTCATAAGGTGAATATTGATCCTGTAATTAGGCCCGTTAGACAGAAAAAACGCAACCTAGCCCCAGAGCAGTGGAAAGCGGTCGACGAGGAGGTCGAGAAGCTCCTCGCAGCTGACTTCATAAGAGAAGTCCACTACCCTATCTAGGTGGCCAACCCCGTCCTGGTAAAGAAGGCCAACGGCAAGTGGCGCATGTGCGTCAACTATACTGACCTAAACCGGGCTTGCCCAAAAGACTGCTTCCCACTCCCCATAATTGACTGCTTGGTGGATGCGACCTCAGCGCACGAGTTGCTAAGTTTCATGGACGCCTATTCGGGCTATAACCAAATCAAGTTGCTAAGTTTCATGGACGCCTTCATCACGGAGTTCGGTCTATACTGTTACAAGGTTATGCCCTTCGAGTTGAAAAACACAGGGGCAACCTTTCAAAGAATTGTAAATAAGTTGTTCGCGCCACTAATTGGCAGAAAAGTAGAATGCTATGTAGACGACATGGTCGTCAAAACTCAATTTTCACATGAATTAGTACAAGATCTGCATTATGTTTTTGAAATTTTGCGCAAGTTTAATATAAGGTTGAACCCAAACAAGTGTGTATTCGGTGTGACCTCGAGCAAGTTCCTAGGATACATCGTTAACCGGCACGACATTGAGGCCAACCCAGACAAAATTAAAGTCATCTTAGATATGAAACCACCCTGGAAATTGAAGGAGGCTCAGAGGTTGAATGGCCGCATAGCCGCCCTGAGCCGCTTCATGTCCAAATCGACAGATCGCTGTCTGTTGTTCTTTAAGGCAATCAAAAACAAAGGGTTCGAGTGGACCCAAGAATGTCAGCTCGCATTTGATGAGCTCAAGAGATACCTCGCTAGTGTGCCAATCTTAACCCGGCCCGAGGAGGATGATATTTTAGAACTGTACCTCTCGGCATGCGACGAAGTGGTTAGTTCGGTACTAATAAAAGAAGTAGATCAGGTTCAATGACCCATCTATTATGTTAGCAAAGTATTGTAGGGAGCAGAGACGAGATACCCAGAGATAGAAAAGCTGGCTTACGCACTAGTAATTGCAGCCCGAAAGCTCCGCCTGTACTTCCAGGCTCACACTGTTAGCGTTCTCACCGACAAGCCTCTGAGGAAAGTCTTACTTAAGCCCGAGGTCTCTAGTCGGTTGACAAAGTAGGCCGTTGAGCTCAGCGAGTATGACCTCTAGTACAAGCCGCGAACTGCCATTAAGGCCCAAGCCTTAGCAGATCTCATAGTCGAATGCACATTTAGCTCCAAAGTCCCCAGGCCGGTTGAGCACGAGGCTCCCAGCTCGGGTGAGCCCGAAGCTCCTAGGCTGGTCGAGTCTGAACCTCGTGAGGTAGCAGCCAGTGTGGCATCTCTCCTAGTTCGGCCAAGCGTGAGCTGGGATGAGGAGCCCTGGATCCTTTACGTAGATGGCTCCTCGAATCAACAGGGCAGCAGAGCCAAAATAGTTCTGCACGGCCCAAGTGGCGCGAAACTGGAGTACGTGCTACGCTTCGAGTTTGCGGCGTCTAACAATGAAGCGGAGTACGAGGCGTTGATAGCTGGACTGGCCCTAGCCAGAGAAGTAAAAGCAAAGCACATCGTTATCTGCAGCGACTCCCAGCTCGTGGTCAACCAGGTCACCGGCGAGTACGAAGCTCGCGAGCCAACCATGATAGCTTACTTAGCCAAAGTCAGAGAGGCCCTGCTCAACTTCCAGTCACACTGTGTCAGGCAAATCCCAAGGTCGGAGAACACTGAGGCTGATGCCCTGTCCAGATTAGCCAGCGCCAGCAACATCACCATGAGAACCGTGTACATAGAGGAATTGTCTTGGTCTAGCATTCTCGAGGGGGTAGAGGAGGTTGCTCCCGTTGTTCAAGCAGAGCCGAGCTGGATTGACCCGCTCGCGAGCTTCTTGCTACACGGGACCCTCCCTGTAGATCACAATGCAGCCAGAAGGGTGCAGCGCCAGGCAGCCAAATATGTCATGATAGACGAACGGATATACCAGAAATCTTACATGCTCCCCTATCTGTGTTGTTTTCGACCTACCGAAGTCGAGCTCGTACTCCGTGACACTCATGAGGGATTGTGCGGTGGACACTTGGGGGGCAGGGCCCTCGCCTAGTAGGCACTTCGACAGGGGTATTATTGGCCAACAATGAAGGCAGACACTGTTGAGCTTGTTAAAAAATGCGACAAATGCCAGAAGCACGCCAATATTCACCACCAACCTGTCGTCGATCTCAAGTATCTCACCAGCCCGTGGCCTTTCGCACAATGGAGCATCGATCTACTCGGGTCATTCCCGCCGGCAACGGGTGGGAGGAAGTTTTTAGTAGTAGCAATGGACTACTTTACCAAGTGGGTAGAAGTCGAACCCCTCGTAACGATTACAACCCGAAATGTTCAAAACTTCTTTTGGAAGAACATCGTGTGTCGCTTCGGATTACCTCGGGTATTGATTTCTGACAACGGCAAGCAGTTCGAGGACATCAAATTTCAAGACTGGTGCCAAGACATGGGAATCCGATAGAATTTATTTCAGTCGCGCACCCTCAAGCAAACGGTCAGGCAGAAGTCACGAATAGAGCCATCCTCCGCGGACTGAAAGCACGGCTGGACCGGGCTAAAGGGTTGTGGGCAAATGAGTTACCTAGCGTCCTATGGGCTTACCGGACCACAGAGAAAACCGCCATGGGAGAAACACCCTTCAATCTCACCTACGACACCGAAATAGTGATCCCTGCAGAGATTGAGGTGCCTACGCTGCGACTAGAAGCATATAGTGATAAGATGAATGAAGACGAGCTCCATACCAACCTCGATCTACTCGACGAAGTAAGGGACCTTGCGTATATCAGGACTGCAGCCTACCAACAGAGAGTAGCTCGGTACTATAACACCAGGGTCAAGAAGCGGAACCTCCGTGTCGGCGACCTGGTTCTTCGAAAGGTTATGGTACCTGAGCCCGGCGCTGGTAAGCTTGGGTCTAACTGGGAAGGACCTTACCGAGTGAAACGAGTATTCGGGGAAGGAATGTATGAGCTTGAGACCCTCGAAGTTAAACAAGTACCTCGGGCATGGAATATTAACAACTTAAGACAATACTATCTGTAACAACTGAGTAGGCCACGAGCCACTCCCAAAGCCTAAGGGCCAAAATGCCGAGCTAACACGATCTCGACGCAATAAGACCCGGTCGCCTTTGAGGCACAGACGAACTTCAAAAGTGAACCATAAGTCACTCCCAGAGAGTAAGGGCCAAAATGTCGGGCTGACACAATCTCGGCGCAATCAGACCCAGTTGTCTTCATGACATGGGCGAACTTCAAGTGAGAAGTGTAAGCAGCTCAGGCTTAAACCCCGCCAAGCATAGCTTGTTCTAGTACGATGATCGAACTAGAGAATAACCAATGAGCATATAGTTCAGGCATACGTGGTAATCACTTTGTCGCGCACCATAAAGATGCCTTAAAAGCACATCATACTTGGAAGAAAAAAGGGAGAACTTTCATTGTCACTTAAAAAAAAAGGAGAAGAAAAATAACAATGCGGTAACCGAGCTAAACAACTCAGGAAAGTCTGACTATCACAGGGCACAACCGCCCAACCAACGACTTGTGAAAGACCGAGTTTACGGCATCCAGAAGCCACCAGAAGTCCAGAGAAACACTGCCTCAGGGATCCGCCTCCTCATCCTCTGGGGAGTCAGGCTCCTCTTCCTCCGCTTGGTCCGCCGTCTCAGGAGACAGACCCTTCATAGTAATGCCATCGAGGTTGAGTCCGGAGAACTTCTTTCGAACCAGCCACCGGCAAAGCTTAAACCTAGAGCAATAAGAACCTGAACCATACTCCGCCTGGAGGTCGTGGAATTCCTGGGAGTCTTTAAAATCCCAGACCGCTTTCTCTCGTCCAGCCTCCACCATCTGATCAAAGTTTCGAGTCCGATTTAGAAGAGTGGACTCCAAGTCCCGCACCTGCTGCCTGAGGAGCTCCCTCTCCGCCACCATCCTCGACGATTTCTCCCTGTAACGTGCGCTCTCTTCAGAAAGCCGGGCGATTTGAGCCTCCTGGTCATGGACGAGCAGCTCCTGAGACACGCTCCCCTTGCGGGTGTGATGGAGCTCGCCTCGGATTCGGTCGAGCTCGCCCTGGAGCTTCTTGTTAGCAGCCCACTGGTCGAGGGCGTCGACGCGATGGATGCGCGTATGGATGGCGGAATTCACCTGCCGACGGAAGAGAAGATCAGAGGACAGCAGAGAGGATCAAAACAAGAGAGGAAGAGGGAAAGGGGTCACTTACCACCATGCAGTGGGCGGAGGCGAACGCGGCGAGGTCTCCGGGCTCCATATTCCCCCACTAAGCGACCTCATCGTTAGTAATCGCCTTCCAGCTCCTCCGGCGAGCCACAAGGTAATCGTTCACCCCTTCCCATTTCCCCACTGGGAACCAGGGGTAAGGGCGTGGCTGGAGGGAGTTACAAGGAGCCTCTCCCTGCTGAGGGAGCACATCCCCCCCGAAGCTGACCCCACTAGTTCCCTCGGGAGGGGGTGCCGAAATCTTGGGCGGAGGGGAGGATAAAACCGGCTCGAGACCCAAACTCAGTACCTCCTGAAGGGGGAGTCCGGTCAGGGCGCGTCCTCTTCGCATGGTGCCTCTGGCTGCTCGAGAGAAGGCGGCGCGAATCGGCACTAGACATGATGGCTGCCAAGAAGAGCATCAGTGTTAGTCCAACAAGAATAAAATATATGCATGCGAATGTGAGTACGACATCGTTACAGAAACCACGTGACCTAAAAAGATAACCTACCCGGGCTTAAGCTGGCCTGCACGAGCTTCTCCTCGGCCAAGTAGTCTGAGCAAAGGAAGCCTACCGATGACCAAGACTGCATCGTTTTCCGAGTTTCGGGGTCCAGCTCAGCCCCGGGGTCCTGGATGGCGCCCCTCCAAGCAGTTGGGAAGGGCCACCCCTCAGGGTTGCGAACCACAAAGTAATCCCGCTTCCAGGCGGGAATCTTATTCGGCAGCTCATACAAGAGCTTATAGCCGCGATAGGGAGAGAGGTAGTAAAAGCGCTTCTTCGGAGGAACCCCAGGAGCAACATTTTTTATACAAAGGATAGAGGCAAAAATATCAAGGTCCAAAGGAAGACAGTACTCGTAACACAAAGATATAGTACCAACCATATTTCGAATGACGTTGGGATGAAGCTGGTCAATGGTGATGTTAAAGTGATTTAGCACCTCCACTATCAAGGGGTGCAGGGGGAGACACAAGTTAGCCTCGAGTTGTTCCTGGAAGATTACTATGTCATTGGGACCATGCTCCCAAGGGAAGTTGCCAGTAGGGTGGCTGTAGACCAGGTCCCCAGGGAGGCGAAAGTAGCGGATTAGAGACCTGAGTCTCTCTGCTGTCATGGAGGAAGGGCCAAAAGTGTCGGGCTCCCTCCCCCTAGAAGTAGATGCTACATCGCCGGAGGCCTCCCGAGCTTCCGGGATTTGCTCCCAGGCTCCACCCGAGCTCGAGGGAGCATCGTCGTCCTGGCCATCGCTCCGATGGTAGGTGTGGTATGGGTACCCAGACATGGCTGACAGCGATTGGGACTCACCAGAAGAGACGGAACGAAGCAAAATGAGGAATTCGGGTAGACTAGATGAAGTGCGCGACCTCAGAATCCGAAGACAGCAAGATGGCGTGGGAGAAAATGAGGCCTGGGAGGCCCCCCTATTTATAGTCTCCATCCTTTCAAATTGGCGGCCCGGATCAAAGCAGATCCAATGGCCCGCGGGCGCCCTGACCGCACGCCTTCTAAAAACCGAAGGTGATTGGCGGCACGTCTTCCATAATTAAGGTAATCGCGGCCGCATGACGTTCGGAGGTAAAAGCCACTTCAGCACGTTCGAAAAGTCAAGAAAGTCATAAAATCTCTTGATTCCTGCAAATGCATTAATGTGGGTAGTCAATCAAGTTTGAATTTCGGTCAAATCAGTCCATTGCACTTCACAAACTCCCTGCGCTAAGGCAGTGCTCTTAGCCCAAGGATTGGGGGGCAATTGATGGAGGGTGATTTGACCCCACCTATGAAATTGTGACACATGGACACTGAATCAACACGAGCGACAACTTAGCGTTGTAACCTAGTACGACCAAGTGACGGGCCTGCAAAGCAGCTCGCTACGTTGTAGCTCGCGAAAGGATTTCGCCGCGACGCGAACCCCAGGCTCCCTGAGCTACCTTTGAAGAGATACTCCGAGGCAACTGTAGCTTGCGTGCTAAAGTTATTAGCTCGTCTGAGCTCCCAAGCAGACAAGTCATTCCGATGACCAATTCCACTAAGAGTAATCCTGGATTGTTCCAAGCTCGCTACAAAATAGCTCACGAATGAGCCGTACGAGCGCTCTTCAGGAAGCTTCTGACTGACTGACCGTACCGGCCATACTGCGCCATATCCCTTACTGACGGCGCAGTCCCAGTCCTTTCGGCAGTCTGCGTCCATGTCTCTCAGCAGGCAAAGGCGTGCCTACCACTTTGGAAACGTGTCACTCACCCAGGCGAGACGTACGCCACAACGGCCACCTGCGTAGCCCTGGCAGATAACGGCTGTGGCAGGAGCCCAGAGGCGGTTATGCCCAACCTGTTGTGAGTGTCCCTATAAAAGCCATCAGGGCAGAAGAGAAACTTCTTCTTGAGACCTCTAATCTCTCAAGTATAGTGAGAACGCGCTATCTGCACTCTTAGCCTTCGTCTTCTTCTTGCTTCTCCTTCACAGTACTAACTTAAGCGTCGGAGCATCCCCACCGGGTAAACTCCCCGGGGATTCTTCTTCTTCCTCATCTTAGGTACCTTTTAGGAGCCACGTGAGTGCCAACTAGGAGTGACCGGATCGCGCTACATCCCGTTGCATGTGAGAAAAATTTATTCATATTAATTACTTGAATTTTAGATATATCATAGTTAAAATAGAAATTAAAAATTAAGAAAAGTAACAATATGATTAAAAATAAACTTAAATATTTGTTATTCAATTATGTCATCATGGGCTTCTTGGAAAAGTTGGATCATTGGCCCACTATAAGAAAATAGCATTGTTTTTTTATTAGTTTTAAATTAAGGAAATTTATAATCAGATTCGGTTGTACATTTAAACTTGGGCTACAAGTTGGTCCATAAGAATTCAAATCTCCTGCCCACAATTATCGTAGCCACACATGGAGAACATCTCACCTCTATGGGAGATGTTCCAAATTCATGGGGGGTAGTGTATTGTGGGTAGGCGTGGGGCAGAGTTCTCGTGGGTAGGAGATCCGGACTTGGTCCATAAACCAACATAACTTTGACAACCAACTCTACATTTCAAATTATAAAAACCCTTGCCATGTCATCAGAGGCTTATGTGGTTGTTGCCAACATGGGACTCTTAATCCATGTTGGACACAACAAAAAACTTATATTGAAATTGCCCTTTAATGTTGGGTGATTGGAAAATAAATAAAAGGGGTTTTTAGTCTCTCTCTCTCTTAGTCATCTTTATTTGCTCAACGACTATGTGATTTGAAAATAAATAAAAATGGTTTTTGGTTTATGTATTTACGTTCTCTATATCAATTTCTCTCATTTTCTCTATCTACCTATCATTCTCCCTCAATCTCTCTCATTCTCTTTCTTGGTCGATCTCTCATTCTTCCTTAATTTCTATCGTTCTCCTTCATTTTCTCTCCCGCTCCCTCTCTCATTTGTTTTATTTTCTTACACACTTATATGGTATTAATCAAATCGTACAAAATAACATGAAACCAACTTGGTATGGCTCAAAAATTATTACACCAAATTGATAAAAATTCACAAGAAACTCTTGGCTATGAAATATATACCAATTGGAGAACGATAGAGATTTAGGGAGAAGGAGATATTGACCAAGAGGGAGAGTGAGGGAGAATAATGAGAAAGATTGAGGGAAAACAATAGAGAGAGGGAGGGAGGGAGGGAGGTAGAGAGAGAAAGAGAGAGAGAGAGGTTTTGATTTGGCTACATAACGAATATGAGAGAGTGGGAGAAAAAACTGTTGGGACCCCAACAACTATAAATAGCTATATAGGAGGGTATTTATATATTTTGGCTCTATGGGAGAAAAAATAACAAAAATGCCCTCGATAGCTATATAACAATTAGTTTGGGAGGGCATTTTGGGTAAAGTGATAAGTGACTTTACAATGACCAGAATACCCCCAACAACTACAAAATGGCTGGTTATTAGGGTATTTTGGGCAATTAACTCATTTTTAATTTTTATAAATAGCCCGATTCTCCACCATTCTTACCACATTAATTCAATAATTATTTTCTTATACTCTCTTAGGCTCTCATACACTCTCTCATACTCTCAATACACTCTCTACTCTCAAATTCTTAAATCTCGACTTTTTTCAAGTTTCAACAAGATGAAGGCTTGCTCAAGTATCTCAAGTTAGCAATTTTGGAGGTTTAGAGGCTTCAACCGTTGAAATCAAGTTGAGATTTTGAACTGGCAATCTAGGTGAGTGGAATTAAATTAATTTTTATTTTTTAGAAAAACAATTGTCAACTCCTTCTAAAACCAATTCCCTAGCATGTTTAATGTTGACGATATTCAGTCATAACATTGATATGGATGCTACTGAAATTGCCGGAGTTTCCACCCTTAGTACTGGTACTATTGCTAGGGGTAGGAAAAAGAAGGGAATTAAATTGACTAGCTTGGTTTTGGAAACCATTTAAAACAAAAATGGTAGAGGGGAAGGGAAAAAGGGCCTTTTACCAAAAAATGTAGGAGTGGATTTAGCTATTGTAGTAAGGGTGGTACTAGCTATTTGGGCAGACATTTGCTGACCCATGAGAAACAAGAAGAATAAGAAGGGAAAGAAAAATCCCAAACACAAATTGGGAGGGGGTTGGTACTTTTAAATATTGAAAATAAAAAATGAGGCAAGAATTGACAGTATATTATACATGCTGAACAACCATTTTTATTAGCCGAGGATAATAAACTTTAATTTTTTATGTAATTCTATAAATCCACAATTTAAAAAGAGTTTCTATAAATACTATTAGAGCAGAAGCTTTGAAAAATTTTTATTCATATAAACAAATTTTAATTTATATTTTTAGAGTTGCAATTACTTCTGATATTTGGACTTTTAAATTCAATATAAGTTATATTTGTGTTACTTGTCATTTTATTGATGAAAATTGGCTTTTACAAAAAAAAATAAATTTTTAAATTTTACTAGGCTTGAATGGCCACATACCAGCCCAACTATTGCTGCAAGTATTTTAAATACTTCACATGCTTATAGAATTGTCAATAAACTTTTTTTTTCTATTAGTTTTGATAATGCCATTAATAATGGTTCAAAAATAAATATTTCAAAATCTCAATTAAAACCTTATTTTAATGGTAAATTATTTCATATTTGATATGCACACCACATATTAAATTTATGTATTCAATATGCTTTAAGTATTATCTCATTATATTTCTAAAATTAGAAATTGTATTATATATATATATATATATATATATATATATATATATATATATATATATATATATATATATATATATATATATATTAAAAGTTATGGAGCAAGAACCAAACATTTTATGTTAGATATTCAATATAGATGGAATTCTACCTATTTTATGTTAGAAATTTGTGTTCCCTATAAACAATTTTTTTTTTTATTTCTGATTTTTATAATTAAAAAATGCCACATGATATTATACTTGATGAAGATTTGGAAATGGCCATTTGTATAACAGATTTTTTACATAGTTTTTATGATGCAATTAAAGAATTTTTAGATGTTTATTACCTAACAAGTTGTCTTTTAGTTAATCAATTATTTATGGTTAATGAATGTTTTACAAAATATTGAAAAAATCCACATGAAAAATAAATTTAAAAATACTGGGAGAACATTTCTTCTATTTATTGTTTAGCTTCAATATTAGATCCTAGGATTAGAAAAAAAAGATGGCGTAGATATTTACTTTAATCATATTGTGAAAATATGAATATTAAAATTTTAAATCAAAAGGAATAGTTGATAATTTATTATTTAAAATGTATAATTTATATGAATCTAATATGGTAATTTACCAAAAAAAAAAGAATCTAATATGGTAGGGTATAAAAAATCTACAATTTGTACAAGTGCAACTTCCACTTCTAAAACAACTAGTTCTAGTAGTGTGAAAGATATACTTTGGTCTTTAATAAGTAGGGCGTAGAAATCTGATGCCACCTTCTCAACAAGTTCATTTACTTAACTTAATTTTTATTTACAACCAACTTTTTCTAGTTTAATTAATTCCTTCAACCCGAAAGGAATGAATAATTTTGATATTTTTGCATGGTGGAATGGACTTGAAAAAAATTATCAAATCCCTGTCGCATGTGATCTACTAACCCCTTGGGTATCTATAGTTCCATCTGAGTCTTGTTTTAGTAGTGCATGTATTAAGGTATTGGATGGCAAGAGAAGTTGTATGGATGATGAAAGTCTGGAGATGTGCATTTACTTCAAAGATTGGCTAGATGTTGAGGATAGATTACAAGACAAATGAAGGCATGGCAATACCCTTGATGATTCATTTGAAGTAGATGATCAAACTCAAGATGGAGATGGAGGTGGAACTTGAAGAAAAATGATGAAGACAGTATTTTGTTCGTATACTTAATAATTTTGTACATTTTTTAAAATTATTGTAAATTTTGTTATTCAATTTTATATTTTTATTTAAATTATTTGTTATTTTTTCAACAATATAATTTTTAATTTGTAATTGTATTATATTTTTTATATTTTATTCCACTTTGTTAAGTATTTTTTGACCACTATATTGTTAAAGTTTCAAATTTCAATGAAATAAAATTCCTATTTTTTTTCTAATTTGTTGTCCATTTGACATTTTGTATTTTATTAAGTATTTTTTTTCATTTATTTGTTAGAAATTTTAATTTTCAATTTGTTCAATTGTTCCCAAAGGAAAATTAAGTATTTTAATTTTATTTAATAAAAAAAACAATTTGGCCCGGTTCATCCTAGGCCCAAGCCTGGCCCATAGCCCAACTGGACACAGTTCGAGCCCACAGCACGACTTGCAGCTTGCTTCTTGGCCCTGGCCCACGGACCGGCCCAACACACCATTGGCCTGCATGGGCTCGGGCCGTGGGCCGTACCGGGCCGATCCCCAACTTATCGCAGGGGAGGGAAGCACGGCCCGTTCACCGCTGGCGGGCTGTGCCGTGCCGGCCCGCTTTACAATTATAGGTTTTCGGGAAAAATTTAGGTCGTAAAGTCTACCGAAACAAGGTCCGGAAAAGAGAAAACGGACGATCCGAACAACTTCTCCCTTCCTTATTTTTCCCGGAAAAAAATAATAATAAAGAGAGAAAAGTTTTTCTATCTTCTTTTTTATTTTCCATTTCCTTCTGTGTTTTTTCTATATTTTCTTCTTTCTCGCCTTTCGTTTTCTGCAAACCGATCTCGAGGAAGTCTCCTTTTCGATCAATAGAGACGATTTAGAGAAGCAGATAAACCCTCATTTACAGATGTAATTTGGAGGACATTTTCTGCTTTTTATAGCAGACTTCTTCATCTATCGATCGATCAATAAGCAAATAGGTTGCAAAAAGTCGCAGCAAAGTCCCGGTCATGGCGGTTGCAGAGAATGCTGGTGTTGATTTGGGGATTAATGTTGGTTCTTCCACCCGGAATTTTGAAGCTGTCGGGCCGGATTCGCATGTACCGAACGATCTAGATCAACCAAAGCAGAATCATTTAGGCACGAGAATGGTCGATCCTAATTTACATCAAAACAGTAGTAACAACAATAATCCAATTTTAAGGCCACACGATCAGCCGTACCATATGAAGATTCATCAGTTTCAACAGCAACATCAGCAACAACAGCAGACTCAGCACAGGGGAACAACTCCATCGGCGCATGTTAGCAACCACAAGGCACAGCTGTCACAGGTTCAGCACAACCTTGACCAGGTGCCTAAGAAAGCTGTGCAGAACATGCAAGTAGGGGGAGCGATGACGGCGCAGCATGGTGCGCCAGGAAAATCTGGGTTCGTGCAGGCTCATCAGCGATCGAATGGCGCCGATTTGCAGAGGAACGGAGAGGTTGGTGAGAGTTACAAGCGGGATATCAGGGACTTGGAGGAGCTCCTTTCCAAGTTAAACCCCATGGCTGAAGAATTTGTTCCTCCTTCCCTCGTTAACCATGGATCAGGAGGTGGCCTTCATGCTAACAACTTTTTGGTGCATAATAACACTGGAAATGGCAACGGAAATACCACTAGAAGGGTAGGATCAAAACTGCTTTCTCTCGATTTCTTTGCGTCCTTTTTTTTTTTTTTATCTCTCCCTTCTGTGCATGTCTCTTTTGTCCCATTCTACTTTTATTAAATCTCATTTTTCTTTAATTGGTTTCTCTCGGTTTAGAAAAAGAATAACTATAATCAAGGGAAACGGAAAGTGAACAGCAGAACAAGTATGGCACAACGAGAAGAAGTAATTAGGAGGACTGTATATGTATCTGACATTGATCAGCAGGTAAGCAATTACATTAGCTTCGTGAGGTTTCCATTTTTCTTTCCTTTCCCGCCCCCTTCGTTTTTTAGGTAGAATTCCTCCTGCCCCCTCAGTTGCTCTTTTTTTCCCTTTTCTTTTTATTTTTTTATTATATATAATGCCTGTCGCTTAATACTTTACTTAAAATATTTTGTATTTGGTGTCTAGGTGACTGAAGAGCAGCTCGCCGCCCTTTTTATAAACTGTGGACAGGTAACTCAAGTTCGTTTTTTGTTACTCTAAACTGCGCTTTGCTCTGGCGATGGTGACTTATCTCTTAATGGCTTCCTCTTTCGTGGGCTGAAGATCGTTGACTGCCGTGTATGTGGTGATCCTAATTCCGTTCTTCGTTTTGCTTTCATTGAGTTTACTGACGAGGGTAAACTTCATGAACTCAGTAGGCTATTTGGTTTACCTTCTTGATCAACTTCTTATTTTGTTTCCTATTCTGAATCAACGGTTGTTTGCTTCTTGGTCATGTGACAACTCAGAGGGTGCAAGGGCTGCATTGAGTCTGGCAGGGACGATGCTTGGATACTACCCAGTTAGGGTGCTGCCCTCAAAGACTGCAATTGCACCTGTTAACCCGACATTCCTGCCAAGGGTGAGGAAGTCTGCAACTGTGGTTACTTATATGTTTCTTTACAATGATAATGCTTCATTAAAATTTTCATATTTCTGAATTTAAGAGCTAAGGTGGCGTTTAATAACTTCTGAAATAAGAGTTGAAAGTAGAATGCTGAAAAGATTCTAAATTAAAATATTTGCTATTGAGTATTTTAGCAACTAGAGTCCTACTTAATTACTGAGAATACACAGGCCTAAGAGTGATTATTTTACACATAAATTTGATGATATATCAAAAACACTGCTGAATTTAAGCCATTTCTAAGTTTGAAATGTTTTGCATTCTGCTTCCAGTACCTATTTCAGCAGTCCCAAGTCATGCCTTACTCTTTCTGGGTTCCGTTTTTTCTAATTTCTTGGTGACCATGCTTTTCTGGCCTACAGTCTGAAGATGAACGTGAAATGTGTGCAAGAACTATTTATTGTACAAATATTGATAAGAAGGTAATTTGGAATTTCTATTTCATTTTAAAATGTGATATAATGCATGAACTGGTAGGCTCTTTCCTAAGTCCGTTGTTAATTTGGTATAGGTTTCTCAAGCAGATGTCAAACTCTTCTTTGAATCAATTTGTGGAGAGGTCTGTAGCTGCTATTCCATCAAACACAAAGCTTCTATTTCATTTTGAATTATTGGATCCATGTTTGGAAAAAGAGAGTTTATGGGTTGCATCTTTTACACGCAGGTTTATCGTTTGAGACTGCTAGGAGACTATCACCATTCTACCCGTATTGCTTTTGTTGAGTTTGTAATGGTAATTTCTTCATGTTCTTTCTTTCTCTATCCTAAATTCTTTAAACATATTGTGCTGGCTTCAGTGAAACTTGGCCATGGTGTCTGACATAAGACATCTCTGCTATTTTTTTTATATACTTTTATATTCACAGGGCCTTAAAAGCTTTTTGTAGTTGAAAATTTTGGAGTTCCTTTCATTTCAAACACTCCACAAAATGACAGCATTTGTGCACATGATTTTTCCTCTCTGGATGCTAGAGGAATGATTCTTTGTGGGGATAACTCCAATATTTCTGATGGATAATTGATAAAAAAAAAATCTGATGGATAAGCAAAAAGAAAGAAAAACTGGTGCCACACCTATAAAAAATGATACAAATGTAAGGTATATCCTTTTGGTCTCTGTCCTTGAAAAGGCTGTGGGCTGCTCTATCCCTTCTTTATAAATTTCCATGTTTAGACTTCAAAATTGAAGCAACTTCTGTCAAGTTCTGGCATCTGATGTGAGTTTGTTGTAGCCACTTCAATGGTTCAACCAGTTTGAAGAGTTAATGCAACAACTCCAACCAGTGAGACAAGATAAAATTAATTAGATTGTTAAGGTTTTAAGAGACAACACTCTGATAAGAATATTATACAGAAGTAGGGAGAATTAAAGACAATATAAAGGGTTTGGAATTTGAAACTATATCGTAGAATAAATATTATGCTAAGACCTAACTTGGATGTCTCATTGGTCACTGATCAGTGCAAAATCTTAGTTCTAGATGGAAATAATCCATTTCAAGAAATTAAATATTGGCATCCATAAATTCTGTGATTTCTTGTTAAGTCATTATTCATTTTAAGGTGCAAAGCTAGGGTCTGTTTGATAACACAAAGTTGCTGGACTGGATTGATTATTGCTTTGTCTTTTAGTGAAGAAAATAGTCATATAATGATGCATTTAGGGGCAAAATAATTAACCCGACATGTTGTCAATCTATTAAGGAGCTCACAACCTACTTATGACTTATTCACTAAAATACAAAGCAATAAGGTATTCAGTTCATTGACTTCAATCATTACCAAATGGCTTCTTACTCTTGTAAGTTCTCTTCCCCTTCATGTTTTTTTTGTTAGGGAATTTAGCTCAGTCTTTTTTTATCACTTCAATAAAAATCAACATTAAGGTTATCAATACTACTTGCAAGTCAAATGTAACCAATAGCAAAAGGAGATTCTATCTTCTATCACCATGAAACCATCTTTCTGGGGGGGATGTTTATAAGAAATAGAAACCTAGATTTTTAAAGCAACTCTAATTAAAGTAACCTCGCGCCTCCATGGCTCTGTGTTTACCATTCACCCTCGCTCCCTGATCCCCCGTTCTTCTTGTTGTGCTTCCTCTCGTACCTTTGGTTCCTCAAAAACTTTGGATCCATCCCCTTGGTGGAAGTGTGCGTCTCCTGGGCTTCTTGATCCCATTCATATGGGCCTTGTAGGACTGAGTTTGAGCTGTGTGGTTCTTCGACTTCACCATGTCTCTGAGGAAGAGAGAAGCAGGCCCTTCTTGCAGCTCTTCTAGGGTTAGGGTTTCTGAACTGGTGGAATTTATCTCAGTTTTTCAGCTGGAGAAACACTGAACCCAACTTATTGTCTAGGACTCTAGGCAAAAGGTCCAAATGCAATCTCCGTTGTAGAGAGCTCAAGAAGCTTCCTTTCTTATCCACTTGACAATGATTTGATGATCTTCTATTACAAGAACGGCAAGGAATCTAGTTGCCAGGAAGGTGCCCCATTAATGAATGCAATACTGTCCACTTAGAATCATGGTTCAAAGTATCGTATCGTATCTTTTGAAAAAGATACGGTCCGAAACGCCTGTTTCCAGGTGTTTTGGACCCCCAATTTTTTTTAATAATAAAAAGCATGCTAAAAGCTTCCCAAAAAACCAAAATTTGAAAAAAAAAACTAAAAGAAAAAAGAGTTTCGGCCGTTTCTAAGTACCGATACGATACAACCTAAACTCGTATCGTATCGATACTTTGGACCTTGCTTAGAATTCTTAATTGTCATTTTCCAGGTTAGAGTGTCTGCTCATCTTGTAATATTTGATGATTTGATCCTTATCCATCGTTTGCATGGGCATGAATATTTGAGTACAGGAATGGTTGAGCCGTTGTTGCTGACAATCTGTGACTTGTTTTATTGTGCAATGTGTGAGCGGTAATGGGACTATGAGTAATACCAAATGAAGTGAGTTTAGAATAGGAAGTGGAGAAGAGAGGAGAGAAGAGAGTTCTCACCCACTCAACTAGGGCATCCTATATCATTATCAAATAAAAGTATTGTATTATAGAAATATCCCTGTTTGGTAATAAAATTGTAGTGAGTAAAGTACCTGTCTAATCTTTCCTTCTGACAATTTCTTCTTTTTCCCATCACCAAGGTTAACTGATAAGGGGGCTATTTGCCTAAGGATGGGGTTGAAGATTCAACAATATTTCCTATGGAATAGATGGGGTGAAAAAGGAAAATTCTACTTGGCTAAACTGATAAAAAAGTCACTTGGTTCAATTGAAGTTGGTCTATAGGCCTAAACATCTGGGCAGCTTGGCTTTTGTAGGGTAGGTGCCAACTGCCAAGTAAGCTGAGGCCCTTGTGGTCAGTTTCCAGCTTAACATTGATTCTTCCCAACTCAATTCTTTTATCATTAGTTTTGCTCCTTTAAACTGATCTGCCAGCCATATAATCCATCTTAAACCTTACCAACAGTGTTTTTTTTTTCTTTGTTACTGATAAAACAGTGCTTTTTTCTCCTTAGATGTTCATATAAATCTCATTTTTACTTTCTAGTGAAGTTTTTTCAGTCATTTCTCTACCGGTCCTACATCAGGATGCTTTTGTGTGGCTGGTTTTTCTTGGTAAAATGTTCACCATAGATTATGTAAAACGTAGGGTATATTTGGAAATTGTTGTCCTATGGGCGGATCATTTAGAGGTTTTATTTTTTTCTTTTTTTTCTTTTGGTTTGTACAAGAAACAAATCATTTGGGGAATTTGTGATTAATTTATTCCTTTTAATTGCGGTCTATGGTCCCTTTTTCTATATGTTGTGAAGTTTGAGAGGGGTGAAATAGCAGAATTTTTGAAGAATCTTATAAGCCATTAGTTTGGCTGCATCTTGATGCCTATTTTTTTTAATCAGCAGAAGTAGATTTATTTTATTAAATGAAATTGGAAAATAGGGGTGATTAATACAACTTGATTGATCAGAGTGTCAATCCCTTCATAATCCAAGCTGCAAAGATGCTCAAAACAATTGCTGCTTCATAACCCCTTGTTTTGCTAAGGAATTATCCAAGCCATTTGCACTCCTAATCCATTTGAGTTCAACCTCTAATTTTCTTACTATCTTTTCCACTTCTCTTAGTATGTGCTGAAGGGTCCAAGGGATACACCTGTTTGATTTTTCCCATGAGATGACCACTTGTGAGTCTCCTTCCATCTCAGTCACTCTAAATCTCATCTGTTCAGCTAGTCTATGATCTTGCAACAGATCCAACAGTTCAATCTTCAAAGAGTTTCCTAAACCAATTGGCCCTGAAAACATTGCAACAATCCCCCCCTCCCCATTCCCATGAGATAAAAATTTTACTTTATTATCTGTTGGGAGTTTCCACTCCATACACACTCTGTCTTTTATTCTTCATGATTGCGCTATTTCTGCCCAGGCCCTTGAGAAGTCAGTTACTGAGAAAGTAAAGGCTACCTTTATTTTTATGCTGTCTATCACTTCTTCCAATGTTATGCTCTTCTCCAAGAAGACTATTCCTCTCTTCCCACACCACCCAGCAAATTGCTGCCTTAGTGGCCCTTCAAAGCACTTTCCCCTGTTTCTTTGGTTGCCTTAAGAAGTTAGGATTGAATAGGCCAACCACGTCTTGAGGGGGGCTGGGGGGCCCATCTGCACCTGAAGAGAGAGTTGAAAAACTCCCAGGTTTTAAACACAAAGGGACAGGGGATTAGTAAATGGGATAGGGTCTCACCACTATCCCTACATAAAAGGCACATAGAAGGCCTTCTTTTCTGCAACTATCACAAGTATTTACCTTACCAAGAAAAAATTCCCAGCAGAAAGCTTGAAATTTGAGTGGAATAGGCTTACTCCAAATTTCTTTCATTGGGAAGTTCACCCCTTGATGGTTAGATGGGGCAAGGGACTTGAAGGAGGAACAAGCAAAGAGGCCATCTGGAGAAATCGTCCAAATTCTGGAATCCTCAAGGGAGGAATCCAGCGAGACCTGCCTTAAGGTATCAAGTAAGTGTATCAAAGAAGAACACTCAGAATCCTTCAAGCCTCTTCTGAACCTGAGGTTCCAATTTAAACCATTTGGAGAAGGTATTCCTATTTTGGATATGTGTTCCCCTTTAAACTGAGAAATATCCAAAGGATGAGGAAAAAGGTCCTTAAGAAGAAATTACCCTGACCGTAAATCCTCCCAGAAGCAAATATTTTTTTTTGGATGAATCTCCTAGAAATGAATTTTGTCACCCTTCCCATATTGAACCTGACGGAATTAAGAAAGATTGGGTAAGCAACATGAATTGCTTTCCACAGAGTAGCTGAGGAAGTGTGGGGAGCAACTTTTGCATCCCAGCCTTACCCATGAATGCTTACTATTACCTTGTGCCACAGCCTTTCGCATGTCAGCCTATTGTTTTTTGATGGATTGGGTCCATGTCCTTAAAGTGTTTAAAGGGTTGATTAGCAGATATATTAAATGACGTTTTGTCTTGGATGTAGAGGGGCATATACTGTAAAAGTCTTGGCTTTAATTTTTTCGTATATTGTTATTCTCTCTCTTAAATATAAATACAATTTTTTTGATTACATATCAGGCAAAAATCTTTGACATTTGGCTTCTTTATATGTTTCATTGTTGTGAGGCATACAATCAAACGTTGTCACTACAACATTGAATCACCAAATCCCCCCTCCCATTTTCTTCCTTCCAGAGTTAGTTTGTGTAAAAGGCCATTGGTTGCAAAATATGGCCCAGATTTCACGAGCATGTTTCTTGATTTGGGTGCTACACCCAAGATTGTGACAAGCTTTCTCAGATGATTGCTGAAATTAATATTTTGTTAACTTCAGACCCTACTCAATGGATGACATCATTGGAGGGTGGCAAGTTACAGCACAGTATTCCTCTTCATAACCTACCTCGCATAATGAATGGAACCCACTGGATACTGATCAAATAAAGCTCAATTTTGATGGGTGCAGCATGGGCAACCCAAGGTTGTTAGGAATTGGAGGAGTCTTTAGAGATAGTCGGATTGTATTGTTATTATTTTCAGGACCTATTGGCTTTTGGGATTCCACAAGAGCTGAGATGAATAGATGATAGCAGTTTTACATGGACTCAGATTAGGGAAGAGGTTGAATATGAGAGAAACTTGGTGGTGGAAGGAGATTCCAAGAACACATTGAGCTGGCACGGAAAGATAATCAATAAACATGGCAGTACTGATACACCTTGAGAGAAACTATCCATGCATTAAGGAAGATGGTCATCTAAATTCACAGGGTATGTAGATCGCAAAAAGCATTGACTGACTCACTTGCAAAACAAGGGGGTAAACAAGTGTATTGGGGGATGACTAAAGAAAACTACATATGAATATAATGTAACATGGAAAGTGTGGATTGGGAGTAGAGGTTTGAGGGACTGCAAGGCAATTATGAATGTTTCTCATTCTTTTTTTTTTTTTTTTTTATAATCAATAAAGTTGTCAGTTAAATATAAAAAAAGGTTAACTTAAGTTTGTCCTATCAACTTCCACTTAGTGGGGAGTACTTATTCCTTGTGGTCTAGTTGCACTGTGGAAATTCTTCTTGCTGAATGCTAGGACTACTTAAGGTATTATGTCTAAGAGATCATGGAAACATAAGTTTTCTTGAATGTTTATCAAGACTCAACTGTGGTTCCTCAAATTTATTGGGCTTAAGCTTCTTTATTAGGGATGATTTCCCCCTATAGTCATCAGGTGTCTTGTACCTATTATTGCTTTGTTCCTGTAAGTTTGACGTTTATGGATCAAATTTGCAGTTAGATGGAAGTTTTCACTGTTTTTATTTTTAATTCAAAATCATTGGAGTGATCTCTGTACAATTCAACTCAACAAACCCTTGATGGCCATATCCATTCTAAATTGCAGAGATCTTTGTACTTGATGGGATTTATCTTGTGATCTTTATAGTAGCAAACATTAGAATGGCAAATGCCTTTGTTGGAGATAGCATGAAGGAGGTACTAAGGTCACGTTTGATAAACTGTATCTCGGCCTCTTATGTCTGAAAAAGTTGCTTTTCAGATGCAATGATCATTTGTGTTCTGCCTCTTACTATGCATTTGAATAACCAAAGAAGCGCGAAGTAGTTAGACATTGTCCCATCATGGAATGCAATCAGAGGCATTTCAGACATGTCAAAATGACCCTAATACCCATTGACAAATTTAATATTGACATTGGTTGCCCTTGTTGTAATCTCCATTTCGAGCCAAAGGGCGATAGAGACTTTGCATCCCTAGTTTGCAGACGAAACAGAGATGACATAGGTGATTGGAGGACAACATCTCAGGTGAGATTTTGGGTTTTTTGTTCACCACTTCTGATTCTATTTCAATCATAACATCCTATAGATTGGAAAAGGATGACTAGGGCTTTCTTAGACATCAACAATTGGGGCTTTGTCAGAGCCAACAAACGAAGAATCCATATAATGGACTTTCTCCTCACATAAGGTCTGGATCTCCTGGTGCAAATGAGTGGCCTTGGATAGGTCCAATTTCTTGGGTTCGGAGGTGAAAACTTCCTTCAAGTCCTTCAATTTCTTTGACAATTGAAGAACCCTGATGGTGGGCTGCAAGAGCTTGACAGTGTGGTGAATGTTGGAGAGCTGGGTGATCTTGAGGCAAAATTGACGGTGTGGATTGGCGATCTCCTGGTGGACGTGACAAACAGAGGACTGAAGGTATCAAACAACAGAGAGAGCATAGGGTCCTTGAAGGAGGAAAGTTGGGAGAGGAGGTCATCTGGTGGGAAAGGACATCGGAGTGGAGTTGCTTCTCAAGGGGATGGATGTCTTCTTCAAGCTTCTCGGCATGGGTGGCTGCTGAGCCAAAGTTGAGTGCTTGGGAGGAGAATTGGGGTGGAGTCGAAGTCGGGGGAGAGGAAAGTGGAGAAGATGGGATTAGAAGAGAAGGTATTGAGGGGGGAAAGAAGAGGAATGGGGAGTGGGAGCTTAATGAGTTGGGTCTATTTTCAAGGGCAAAATAGTAAAATTGACAGTTATCAAACCTTGGAAGAATACCCCTACACAAATGCTCTTATTTTTTCAGAGACTCTGAAAAGTGAAAAGTGTAAATTTTTCTCATGCAGTTCTTTAGAATTCTTGGGGTTGAGTAATACATCCAAAACATTTGACTCATCTTATAAAGAAAAGGATGGAAAATCAGATGCAAGCATCTACTTGAAGTCTTGAACCCGTATCGTTTATTTTTGGAATTGATTTGGCATGGTTTATTTTCTCCATCGAATATTTTGCGATAGAGTGCTTGGATTGAGCAAAAATGACAAACATTTCTTCCATTTCATAAATAACTTCCTGGAACATCTGATGAGAACATCTTGCAAATTGAATGAATCATCAACTGGGATACATGTGGAGGTTGTCGATGACACTTATTAGCTAGAAAGAACTTGTTGGAACAAGCTGTCAAATGACATTTCTTGATCCACCTTTAGAGGATCACCATGAACACTAGAAAATATATTAGGCCATTTTTATTTAAGAAGATTGATTATTTAGATTTTTGTGCTGGTGCACATATAAGACTGCTATCTTGTAGGTAAAGCTGTAAATAGGCAAATTGTATACATTGGTATCTCTGAGCTTCATCTGAGGCTGTGCTGATATACTCTTCTGCAAGACTTCAGGAGACAACCTCAAGGTTTACTGCAATAGAATTGCATTTCCATTGGAAAGACTCTGCACTCCATCAGTGCCTCTAATAACATTTGGGTCCTCTAACATCCTAACTAAAGGGGCTTGTTGAGTCTGTCTTTGGGGAACTACAGATTTCATTTACTTGTTGGGGCTTGGATGATGTTTGATGGTTCTGATAGTTTATTTCAAGCTGTGTCTAAGCATGCATTTTCTGTGTCAATCTTAACGTGTGGTCCTAGATTTTGGTAAGATGACACATAAGATATGAGAATTCTAGGTTCTTATGGTTCAGGTCTTAATGTCTATGTTAGTGGGGTTACATGATGATTTCATTCTTCATAAACTGGGGATTACTACACCAAAGCTACCTTCTGTTACTGTTATTATTATTAATTTTTGATTGTTACCTTCTGTTATGAGTTATGACAAACTGTTGATTATGATATGTTATTGCCCCTACTGATTTGAGAAAAGGAAAAGGACAATTCATGAGGGAACTCATGGATGTTAAAATGTTTTATTTGATGAGACTGTTTACAAGAGAATGGAGGTGACCTGGGGGGTTTTAGATTTTCTAGGGGCCTTACAGATAGCAAGTGTGTCATCAATGAAAGATGTGATTCCCTTGATCAAGATATGGACCCCAAGGGCATTTAGTCTAGCTCTACTAATCCTCTTGTTGAATCGAATGGTCCTTTGAACATTCCCTACAAGGTGATTTGGAAACCCCTATTTGGGAGCTTTTTCATGGAATTCTTGCTGAATTTTTGTATCATGGCCCAGAAGAGGGGAGAATTAGTGACTTAATCTTCTTCTGTTGCCAATTTGTTTATCAGATCTTGGATCATATTTTTATCTGGTCACCATGTAGGATAATCTCTGAAGATTCTTGGAAATTTTTATTCTCTTGCAGGACTGCAGTTCCCAACAAGATGCAGGGTCATGTGAGGTATACTTGATGCTAATGTTTGGGGCTTCTGGGATGAAAAAGAATTCCAGAATATTTAACAACATATCTTGGGACCTATGGAGAGCTTGTTGATTTGGTCAATAGTTAAACATTAGGGTGTCTTATTAGATAATGAATATTTACGAGTTCAAAGGCATTTTGTTGACTAAACCAATCACTTTATAAAGCCAGGAGAAGAGGTAGGACTAGGTCCTTCTAAGTTTAGTTGTTTTCGTTTTGATGGCTGCTCCTTGGGCAACCTGGGCCATCTGATAGGGAGCGCCATCAAATTGAGGTAGCACAGATTTCTGCCTTTCTGGGCAGCAGGTTGGGTCTACTTGTTCATTTGGGTCCTAAGATTATCTTAATCCTTTTGCTGATAATCTTGTCAGGGCTGGAGTAAGGAAGGGAGTAATTGGGGGGGGGGGGTTGAGACCTGGGGGTGAATTTTTTTTCTAGTAATTTCTTTTTGATTTTTGTCCTTTTATATTTTATATTTGATTTTTTCTTTTTTTTTTACATTTTTATTCTGCAGTAATTTCATACTGCAGAATCTATGCCTTTGTGGTTCTGTTTGCTTTAGTTTCCTTCCGTTGAAATTTTTGATAATTTATAAAATTTGGATAAATCTTTTTTTTTTGGTAGTATGAAATCCATATAAAGATGGACTTAAACAAGGTGTAGGATCCACCTACTACAGGACAGTTAATATGGGTATGGTATAACTGAAGATTTTTTCTCAGAAGTGGTTTACCATATTACACAAGTAGTTTCTTGATGGAAGAAAAGAAGGCTCCCTATAAACAACTCTTGTTATACTTGTCAATCTATAGGCAAGAAAAAACAATAAAATAGAGATCTAAGGCAGGAGGGTGACTTTATCATACGACCACTCTCTCACCCATATCATTGTCTCATATCTAAGCCAAAATATGAAGTTTACCATAATTAGTCACTCTCCTTGTAATTGCAGATCCCCATAAAACTAATTACATTACAAAAAAGCTGTCTTTTCTGTAAGCATACTGTTTATGTACTGTCTGGTTTTAGAAGTTCTGAATTCAATGCTCATCATGATTGATAACTTCTGATTCTTCATTACCTTAATTGCAGGCTGAAAGTGCAATTGCTGCCCTCAACTGTAGTGGTGCAGTGTTGGGATCTTTGCCAATAAGGTCTGTTTCCTGTTCTTCCTCGTGGTGGTTCTTAGGCTACTGTTTATAACTCAAGTTGTCAACTAATTGTGACATGGGTTGTTTGTAAAAGTTGCCTTAATGTCGCTTGTGTAATGTGCATTCAGGGTAAGTCCATCAAAGACACCAGTTCGGCCTCGTGCTCCTCGCCCATCCATGCACTGAATTATTTTGAGCGTGTCCAGAATGATTGTTACTCCTACGTTGATATCTAAGTATACGTACACATATATACAGGTAGTTATTATGGTCTGGATGTTTAATTTATAGTTTTGTTCTTGGCATCTAGTCTGGGTTCTTTATTATCCATAGGGGGTAAAGGATTGTTCATGTAGAGTTGGATGGAACTTCGAGGCTTCCAAAGAGTTTATTCATCAGTGCACATTAAGATGAACAACTGTAGCCTGTAGGGCATATCCCAAAAATGAGTACTCTCAGAATGTTTCTTACTTTTACCCCTTTTGAAGTACTTAGGAAGATGGGTTTAATGAAGGTCTCTTTGGTACATTTTAGATGCAACTTATAAGCAATTTAGTGATTTCAGCGCTAGTACTAACAAAAGGTTCTAGTTTCATTAGTCTGGGGACAATTGTATTCATTCTTCGCTGATGGAGTCTTACAAATGCCATGTCTCATCTACCACTTAAAACTAGATATTTCTCCCAACCTTGGTGGCTCAATTTCCAGCTATGTTTGGGACTCAAGGTTTTAGAGGTTTGATGCTGTAGTGGCAGTGTTTTTTTTTTTTTTTGTTTTTTTTTTCAGTTGTGTGGATTCAGAATCAGAAAAAGGAGTAATGTGAGTGTCCTTGTGCGCATTCTTGTTCGGTTGTTCCCAGGCAGAGAGGGTGTGAACGGACAGATTGCTATTGAAGATGACTTGAGGTTGAGGCACGCATTTGCCTCAATATGTGGATCTTGTCTCATTTTTCTTTCCTTTTCATATATCGTGACTCGGCAATTCATTCTGTGTGTGACCCTGGGATTGTAAGGTTATGATGACCCGCTTATTTCGTACAAACGCTCCACTTTCATGAAATGAGTATATGTGTTTCTTCACTCGTTCGTTCTGTATACCAATTTATCACCAGGTTGGTCCTTTATCAATGCCCTGCCTGCACTCTGCAAAGGTTAAAGCTTGTGCTTCTTTCTTTCCTGGGTGAGTTGTGGACTTTGCCAGATTGGGGCCGGGTTTTGAGATGTATAGCACATGGCATAATAAGCTATGCAAATAAAATTGTAAGGGAGGTAGGTTTATCTTTTCTTTATACAAAAATGAAATAAGAATTACCGTGGGAGTGATAGGTTAGCTATAAGCTATACTAAAAAGAAGGTTTATGGTTTCTCCTTTAGCTCTGCTTAGCAATGATTCCACTTTCTTAGTAAAATATAAAATAATAAAAATAGTTTGAGATTGGTTGCAGATGAAGGTGCCAGCTGGCTCAGTAAGTTCTTTGACTGGTTCAAGAAGAGACTTGGGAAAGAATCTCGCCTTCACCTAGGTTTGGGGGTAGGGGTTTATAGTAGACTCGTGAAGCAAAAATAATAAAAAAAGGATTAGTTGCAGTTGCAGTAGCAGATAATAGGCTTAATTGAAGGAGCAAAAATTTTGGGATTTCTATGCCGTTTTGTGATGATGATGACGATGATGTGTCATGGTTCTTAGATCTTCTCCCAACCATAATTCCTTAAAAGACAAATTGCCAGTCGTTTTGCTACTTAATTATATACTTTGTGGCGTGTGCCTTTGAATGGCCTTTCTGTAACCTTGTCAGCTTCTCTGTTTATCCATACCATCTCTAATTGTTTATATCTCTATCTTCAGCTCTCACACGAAACAACGAAAAAAAGTTTGTCTTGGTCTTGGACGAAAGCCAATCTCCCCCTCGGATTCGTTGTTCCACCAGTTTCTTTTTACAAGAAACTTCTCCACAACCTCGCATCAAATTCCAAGATTTTGAAACAGCGACTGATGCAGACCCGCATGCTTGACTTTTGACTTTGACACAGCAGGAAAAAAGGTATCACCCTCTACCCCCCCTCCTGCCTTGGATTCCATACATGTCTCTAACAAGCTCATAAAAAAAGGTGACAACACAGATGAAGGACAGTAAAAGTCTCAAGTAAATTATAGATGAAAGGAAAAAAGAAGATAGAGAGAGAGAGGATAGCTGAAAAAAGAGAGACAGAGGCACTATTTATGCAATGCCTCTCATTAATGGAACTTATTACCTCAACTCTGAAATCTGAATGATGATTTTCATTTTCTACCCAACAAAAAAAAACAAATATTCTGAATGATGGATGGGCAAACAAATAAAAGAGAAGCAAAATTACAAGTTGAAAAAAGCCAATCTATCATGAGTTGGTCTTTCTTCTTGACAAATCAATGTCGGTAGACAGTGGTGGTCCGATCGAAGACATAAAAAAAACCAATCTTTCGGGCCAATTGCTGCTAACTAAAGCATAAAAGAAAAGTGGTTTGTTATCATCATCGGAAGCCCCGTGCATTCCGAGACAATACGAATCAGTCTAAAAAATCAGTATCAACACTAGGTCGAATCATTTAAAAAAAAAAAAAAAAAACACTAGGTCGAATCCGAAGCCAATATTTCGTTTCGACCTCGTTTTTCTTTCTTGACTAATACAGAAATAAATGTGGCCTTTTATCCTAAACGACCAAGACTCTCTCTCTATACCACCTTACCAAATCCTAATGACTACGCTATTGATACCATGGCTGGCACTGGCAGAGCTCTCTCTCTCTCTCCTCTCTAATTGACAAGACTGCCGCTATTTTTCTTCTTATCTGGCAAATAAATGGCAATACCAATAGTACCATCCAGGAATTCGTCTGAATAAAAAGAATTCCTGATGCTGCTTCTCTTCTCTCCACCGGGTAATCGACAAAACTTGGTCCCTTCTTTTTTCCCATGTTAAATGAATCCTGTCAAGAGTGACGGAACAAAATTGCAGTATCCTCTTCGTTAACTAAAAAAAAGGACTAAGCTGATGAAGTATTCTGCTAGGGGGTCGTTGCCTCAGCGGCTTGTGAAGCACTGGAACCTGTCATTGCCGGCGCCGCTCCTACCGTAATTGTCGCCGAACCTGTTGCATTGTGGTCTCATTTGTTATTATCGACACCACTGGAAATTGAGTTTGGATGGATAAAACGAGAATTAATTAGAAGTTGAATTGAATCAGACACAAAGCTGGGTTTAGAAGTTGGACCGGTGGTTGTGGTTGTGATTGCAGAAGCAGCTGCTGAGGCGGCGCCACCACCACCATAATGCTGAGGCAAATATGGGTAATGAGGTATCATCTGGGGATAATGAATCCCAAAACTCTGTCCTTGAGCTTGACTGCTGCTACCATGTTGTTGGGTGTACAATGGATAGAAATTATGGAAGATAGCAGGAGCCCCCGACGCCACAGCAGTAGCAACGTAGTATGGCGAAAACTGCTGCTCCCCATATACACTGTAATAGTTCTGCTGCGCATCAATGCCAGAAATTTCAACTCAGCATTGCAGTGATATGAATGTACATGTAATGTATTGTATGCCTACATGCATCATGCGTGCACTGTGATATTGTTGACATACATACATACATAACATATGCATGCACGTGCATTCAACAACCTCATTTAATTAATCTAGGATAATGTTTACACTTTACAGTAGGGAAATACCAACCATGGGGTACATGCCTTCTTGTGAATGACCTGAATACCTGATGAAGGATGAAGAAGGGAAATTATTAACAAGAGGATGAAATGCAGAATAAAGAGACTAAGAGAGAAATAGAAGGCAAAACTCTTCTTCTGTTTACCCGTAAGTAGGATAAGGAAATGCGTACTGAGCGGTGGGTTGATGGAAATACGTGGAAGACGAGCCATGATAAGCGGGCGGAGCAATCGATCCCGGAACTGGTCTGAATCTCCCCATACCTACAATTTTTGTTTTATAAAAGAAAGGAGAAAAAGAAAGTGCATGTTAATGCCCTTTACAATTCATTTTGTGATCCATTAGTTTCAGATGAATATCTAGATCGAAAACGTTGATGAAGATTGAGATATAACTAGTGCATTTGGGAATTTGAATTCAATGCATCTGCTCAAAGCAAGGAGAGAGAAACTAAGACTAGCAGTTGATTGATGATTAATCTGCAAAACAGATATAAAAAATAAACGAAAATTGATTCAAAGGAAATAGATACGGCACAGACCATGTTGTTGAGGGGTGGATGGGTGATTCCGATGTGCACCAAGAGACGCGAGATTGCAGTTAGTTCTCCTTCCATCGATCACTGGGGATGGATTCTGACAAGCCCTCGTTGCGGCATCCGGATCCTTGAACGTCACCTAATTAGAAATCAAGAGCCCACAGTACTCTAATATATCTGTAATTGGTTAAAATCATAAAAGGTGTGAAAAACAGAATTGAATGCCATATTGCCATTAGCGAGAGACTTTTCTTCACACTTACAAAACCGTATCCCTTGGATCTTCCTGTGTTCTTATCGGTGATAACCACAGCTTCTTGGATCTCCCCAAACTGCTCAAAATAACGTCTCATCGTTTCTCGCTGAGTCTCCCAAGCCAACCCACCAACGAAGATCTTTGTGTACGTTGTATCTCCGAACTGCCCAGCATTTTTGCCGCCAACCATCTGGAATTGTCTTTGTTGTTGAGACATGAGGAGGAAGGAAGTAAAAAAAAGAAGAGGGATGATAATAGAGCTCCAACCAATAAACAATGCAATCCACCCAGCAACAACCGAAAAAAGAAAAAGCCAGAAAACTAGAAGAATACAGTACAACAAGACCAAAAACCCACAACCCCAAATTTGCTTTTTGATCAGAAAAAAAAAAAAAAATATATATATATATATATATATATCAGTCAATCGACCCCAAGAAGATCTATGATCAACTCTCGTTCTCCTTCTTTCTCTTCTTCTGCTGCTCCTCCTGCTACTACTTTTCCAAAATCAGACCCCCTCAGATTCCTCAACAGCGATACCCGTAACGAGAAAATCATTACTGGTGAGGGTGGAAAGGAGGAGATGCAAAAGAAAAGAAATCAAAGCATCGAAAGGAAAACTGTGGAGGAGAAGCGGAATAATTATTTATAATCAAGAGAGAGATACAGAGAGAGAGAGAAATAGTAGATACAAAAAGCTGCAGTGGGCACCCACGAAAACAGTGGCATAGTATGTCCAATGAGAAAATTTAGATCGATTTCTCTGCTTTCTTTTATCTATATGTATTCTACATATCAAAGCTCAACTTTTCTTTATAGGCTCCTCCGTCTGAATAATTTCTGCTTCGCTGTATTCAACCTTTCTTTTCGCTCTATCCATCTTTTGTTTGGTTTAATATAATATTATTATAATAGTATGAGTTGAGAACAGAACTGATACCTTGACCCGTCCTTCTTTCTTCTCTCTCTCTCTCTCGCGTCTCGTCTCTATTCCTTGTTCAATGCAATGCCACCCCACCCTCGTCCTCTCTCTCTCTGTCTATCTCTCTGCTTCGTTCGCCCTGCAGGCTGCAGCTGCTGCAATTCTCGTAACCGAAAGTGCAGGCGGGAGCAGGAGGTTGTATGTTGAATGGGAGCAGGGAAAGAAACAAAAGCAAAACGCTGAGACTTCTTTTCCTCTGCTCGGCTCGACCTCCAAAATCTCCTCTCCTCTCTCGACATAACAGAAGAAATAATCATAATTTAAGTTAATGAATCAAAATTAGAAATTATAAATGGAAAAGGAAACAAATCTGAAACTCAAAACGTAAACAATTAGCAAAAGAAGAAAGGAAATTAAAAAAAATTGTTTTCTAATATTAATAATAAACTGAAATGGAAAAGTGACGGGATCTGCTCCTCGCACTCGGACGCTTCATGCACATTCATCGTGCATTGAGAACATCTCGTGGATAATAACTTAAAACGGAAGATGTTTCCAGTAGAATGTATTGTGAGGCGCGTGTTAGGCGCCTTCTGTGAGAAGCAGATCCAGTAATGTTGTTAAAAAAACCTGCAACTGAATCATGACTGTCGCTACCGCACAACGGCTTTGGACTGTCGAGAGATCGGTCAAACCTCTCTCCCTCTCTCTCTCGTTTTCTCAATTCTCACCTCCCTTTGTCGGCTCTCGTGGCGGCTACTTCGCCGCGCTGTCTCCCTTCCACAATCCACAGGGAAAAAAGGGGTCTTGCTAAAGTCCGCCTTCTTGGTGATGGAATCTTAACCTTCACCAGTGCTTGTATTGCACAAATTTGAGTTTATCTTAAAATTATTATTATCACAAAAAATAAAATACATATCGCATAAACAATTATTGATTAATGCAATGTAATTATATTTAGAACCTCAAATTTTTATGTAGAATTATTGAGAGCAAAACAAAAACAAACTCCCAGTCAACTAAAAGCAACCAATGTTAACATGTTGCATTAAAAATCATGTGCTGTATGAGGTGATTAGGGCTTGTTTTGTTTTGTTGTAGATCAAAACAAAAGTAGAGGACCATCTACAGCACATGTCATACAATGCAGTGCTGTATGACCATCTCAATCTATTTTGTTGTAAGTTTGGAATAAGGAAACCAACTGTGGCACATGCCATACAAAAGAAACCAAGAATAGGTGATAAAGTTTGAAAAATTAGAGTGAGATGGTGTGATCATATGCACACATTGGAATCTGTCTGTTACAAGTTCAAGGGACTAAAGAGTTAGGGACAGACTGAAAAAGGAGTTGGGCGAAAGAATATGATATATGATGAATAGAATGGAATGATCAAAGGGGATTTATGTAGCTAATCCCATGTGGTTGGGACAAGGCTAGATTCCATAGTTGTACAAATGATGCATGACGGTAACTATTAAGAGCGACATCCAAAAATTATAAAAAAAAGAACATGAATATCCATTGCCGATAACACATGCCAGATGGCATAAGTGCCAGACCTCAAGAGATTGAATTGGAATTGGCCTACTTTAACTCACATTTTTTTTTTCCGTTTACAATGAGAATGGTGGCCATGAGACCTTGGCCGTGGCAAATGTTTTCAATCCTAATGCTTGTTAATCCTGCTCTTCAAAATCCTCTTCTTTCCTGTGCCTTTATGTAGGAAAGAGAAACAGCACACTGGTTCCCTTCAGATCATCTTGTTTTCACTCCCTTTGCTACTTGGGTTGTTTAGCAGAAATGTTGGATGAGCAAGGAATCTCCCACATGGAAGTTCAAAATTTCCCTATGGCTCAGTTTGGAAAGAGTACAAATACAAATTTGTAAAGTACAAAATCTTGTATTTTGTATGTATTTGCACTGTACATATTTGCATCTGTACTTCTAGACTGAGCATATAGGTTCCTATCACTACTATGCTCTGTCAATGGGGTAAATTTTAGCCCCCAAAAGATAGCCAAATGGCCAGAATAAACCCTGCTTTTAGCAAGTTTAATATTAAACCACTAAAATATTCTGCTTTTGAGCAGAATAAACCCTAATCTGTTGGTGCTTTACATTTTAGAATGAATTGGTATTATGATTTTCCTCCTTTTCTAAAGAACTAGCTAATGTTCATGACAATTTTAGATGTTGATGATATATATAATATGTTTTTCAATTTTTTTTTACAATCTTTTTATACTTTTTCTGTATAAAATAATTCTTATTTATCATACTTATTTTTTGATAGAATTAATATATGATATGAGAGATGCCCCCAATTGTTTTCAATAATTTTTTTTTTGTATTTTCATAACTTTTATTTATTTCTCTTTTTAAAATTTTTATTATTTAATTGTTACATAAAGGATTAACACATTTGACCCAAAAATGTTGAATTGTTGATCTGCCACCAAAAGGGAAAATAGTTTCATTTTTGATTACTTTTTTAATTTTGCAATTTATTCCATCATAATAAAAACGATTCTTCTTATCACACTTGTTTTTTTTAATATAATTAACATAAAATATTAGAGATGCTCAAAGGTTCTCTACAAAATGTATGTATTTTTATTTTCTTTTTGCAATTTTGCATGTCTTTTTTTTTTAACTTCTCTTATTTAATTATGAGACACATTCGACCTAAAGGGTTGAATTGTTGACCTACCACTAAATAGGAAACAAATTCAGTTTTGGGTTGGTTTTATATTTTATATTTCATTTCCATCATCATTAAAAAACAATTCTTATTTATTATACTTATTTTTCTTTAATATGATTAATACAAAATATTAGAAATATGAACATTTTTATACTAATTTACATTTTTTTTTTCATTTTTAGTATTTATTCCATTTTAAAGTTTTACCATTTAACTATGACATCACAAGCTAACCTATTTGATCGAGATGGTTGAATTGCTTATGTGCCAATAGGATGGAAGAATGGGTTCATTTTTAGGTCAATTAAAAAAAGGGGGTTGGACTATGATGCTGGGAAGGTATGATACCAAAAAAACTTATAAACCAATCAACTAGCATCATAAAAGTAGTAACCAATTAGGTGGGCTTTTGTCAAAATTCACATGGGGTTTTGATTGATCAAAGTCTCTATGGTATCATGTCTTTCTAGCATCATTGATCATGGGTTTATATTGTTAAAAGTATTGGATATAGATCAAATTGATAGAATTTATTGGAGATAAAAAATAGTATAAATATAAGATTCAATGAGAGAGAATGTGAGTTAATACTTCAAATACAAGATTTAATGATAGAGAATTGAATGAGGTAAAAATTAGTAGCTCAAATTACATTTTCTTACCTCACAATTAGAGAGGGAGCAAATTCAAAAAATAAGATTATTTAAGTGAAGAATAGAATTCAGTGAAAGATAATGGGAATAAATACTTTGAACTCTTGAATATAAGACTTAACAAGAGGTAATTGGGTGAGGTGAATAGTAGTTCAAATTGCATTTCTACCCTCACAATTACAGTGAAAACAAATTTAAAATGGAAATATTTTGGTCAATTAAAAATTCCACGTCATGGATTCATACATCATATAATATAAATAGTTATAAATATAGCTGGTTTAGCTGCTTAAGGAATATTGTAAATTCCTTGGATAAATGAATGGAAGGCACACAAGACGAGAATGCAGAATAAACACTTAGGCTGAGTTTGGAAAGAGTACAAATGCAAATACGTAGAATGCAAAACCATATATTTTGTATTATTTACGCTGTACATATTTACATTTGTACTCTTTCCAAACTGAGCCTTGTAAAATTTATCCCATAAAATACCCTCCGCTTACCATTGAAACAAGGGTACAACTTGGGTGCGCTTGGGTTTGAGTTTTGTCAAAGTTTGAATGGGCCTGGCCCAAAGTTGTGTAAAGTGTTAATTAGGGCCAACCCAAATTGAACCCCTATATGATTTAAATAAAACTGTAAGACAATTATCAGAATATTTATTAAGTGCTTACTTAAATGTGCTCACAATGGTGTGCCTATTGAATCCTGTCTTAGTCTATTTAGAGTATCTACTAGTTGATGATGATAGACAGCTTAGATTTGCCACATCATTCCCCCACATGACAGAGATAAGACAGGTCGCATAGAGAGTTTCCTTAATTGACTTGATTGGGGAACCTATTTCATGCATATACACATATTATTTGACGAGGGAGCGGTAGATCATACAGGTCTCCCTACCTTTATAAGCAATCAAATGGGCCCCCTATTTCATGAATGGATGGCCAAAAATTTTAACAAGTCTCGTTACCAAACTTTAGAAATTAACAGTGGTATAAATTAATATAAATCTCAGAAGAGATCTGAGGTGGTAAACTTTTATCTTTCATTTCAATTATTAAAGCAATTACTATTTATCAAAAAAAGAAAAAAAAGACAATTACTACTTACTACATAAGGCTTATCTAAAGACTAGCTAGCTTCAATAAGCCGAGCTTGAGAGTGGGATGTCCAAGAAAACAAACATATATCAGAAATTAATGTGGACTCCGTGGTACTATCCACATGAAGCCTGTAAAGCAGAAAACTTGGTCAGAGGCAGCACATGCCATAGGATGCTACATACATTGCTATGCTACCACCCCAACTGTAAATTGCCAAAAACCAAAATCTTCTTCTTCTCCTTGTGTCTCTCTCCATCTCCACAAGCTTAAGGTCCCAGGCAGGCAAGCAATATAATAACACTGAGGACTCACGAAATGCACAAAGAAGACAGAACCTGCACCCATCGGCCCTTAATTTGTGGGTTATGCATCTCTCACGGCCCCCCTCACGCCATCTATCTCAAAATGGAAAAATGGAGTGTCTTTTCTAGATTAATGCAATGTTTTTACCGTTATTCATGGTTGTGTCCTTGTTAAATTTACTACTCCCGTCTCTTTCTTTCTGTCTCTCTGTCTGTCTGTCTTATTCATGGTCGGATGTCGCGCATGTGGAGAAAGGATTTCTTTTCTTTTCTTTTTCTTTTTTTTGGCTGGGAAAGGTGGTAGGGAGGAGGTAACATGGCCAGCTAGCTATGCCTATGCGTGAAAGGGTTTGGGTTTACTCTATCCCTTTTTACTTGAAATAATTACTCAAGCCAGCCAGGTTGTGCAAAGCAGCAATTAAGTGAAATGGCTCCACCTTCTTCTTTTTCATCTTTCTCTTTATGACTTTTAGAGAAAGGCAAGATCTCTTGGACAGGGTCTTCTGGTGGGGCTGCTGACAAAAGTATATTAAAATGTAGATCTCTCCCCAGATCTTACATGTGGCATCTATAGCTATCTCCATTTCTTTATTCTTATCCCAACAACATCTTTTTATATATATACATAGATTCCAAGATACTTCAAAGCAAAGCATCAAATTGTAGGGAGTTTAATATGGTTATATGGATGGATGGAAAGTCGAGGTAATATATAAATTATAAAATGAATGGGGCAGCACAATTACATATGGCCAATCAAGTGCACTACTGTATGTATCCTGATCCTGTCCATTCATTCTTTTTTAAACAAATGTTACTTTTTCTCTGCTGAGAAATTATCAAGTCAGACTCCTCAAAATGCTGCTCATTATTCACATATCTGGATCCAATGGTGAACACAGTTACCACCCTATGCCAATTAGGAGTGTTAATTGGATTGGATTTGGTCCAATATGATCCAATCCAATGTGAATTCATTACAAATGTATCAAGTCCCATTCAATCTAATGAAATATTTTAGACTGGTCCAATTTAATCTTTTATCAATAGATCATATATTGACTTAATCCAATATAAATTTATTATGGATGGACTAGATCTAATCCAATAAGTACTTTGGACCATTAAATATGGACTGGTTCAATTCAATGCCTTATTGGTCTGTCCAATCTTATCCAAACGAATTTTGGTTTGGAAGGATCCAATCCAAAACCGATTCATTGACACCTCTACTTTTCAGGTCCCAGTTTACCGGTTAATCTCGGATGATTTATCTGTCCAACCCGTCAAAACTGTCATTTAACTGGGACCCAGAAAATCCACCACTTCCCAGTTTTCACGGTCCAACTGTCCAATCTGGGCTGAATCTTAAAACATTGGTCTATAATTCTGAGCACCAATAGAAAAAGAACTCATGAGATCTCTGCAAGCAGCAATGAATTTCTTGAAACGCCAAAAAGTGGGGAAGCCTTTCTCCAATAGAATGAACCTCAACAAGCAAGCTTGCACCCAATCGTTGCTCTATGAGAAATGGGCCCATCCCATTTTTCTGATCCATAGATTCAAGAGTAATTACTTTTTTTATTGATTGACGCAATTAATTTATAATAAAAAATGATTTTTTTGGATAAGAACAATAAAAAAAAAAGACTATGTTGATGTGCTTCAAGCCTTCAACAACAAATTCCTCTTTCATACTGATTATCTGGTTTACCAGAAAATTAGTTATACGAAGACACACAAGCGCAAGGGCCGGAAGGCTGGAAGCAGCTAGAGATGTCAACGAGTCCGGTTTGGGCTGGGTCCACATAAATACCCAGATCTTAAACACTATTATCTGCATGAGTTCTGGGCCTTACTATTGGTTTAAGTGGACCCAAGTTTGATATGGACGGTTCACAGAAGCAGCTAATTAAATAGCTGAAATCAATGGGGCTCGTAAGTTAAAATTGGGGCATATATTTTAGGCAAAATTCCACTTTAGCATCCTGAATTTTTGAGCTAGTATTAAGTTAGTATCCCAATTTTCAAATGTGTCATTGTAATACCTAAAATTTTAAAAAAGTGTTAAGTTGGTCCCTGTTATTAACCGACTGTCAGTTATCTGTTGAAAATATCAAAACTATCCTTCAAAAGAAGACATTGTTTATTGTCTTCTATCCATGGTTCAAAGTATCGATATGTCTCTGTGCATCGGCAGAGGCGTATCGGTACTTTGAATTATGCAGAAATATATATATATATATTATTTTTTTTCAAAATTTGGTTTTTGGGTAGTTTAATACCCATATTTATCATTAAAAAATAGTGGGGTCTTGCAACACCTGTAAACAGGTGTATCAGGACCCAAAAGATACAATACGATACGCCCGATAGGGGCGTATAGTATCGATTTTTACTTCTATCTTGAGACTGAACCGATTATCTTCAAAGAAAAATAGAGAAAAAACATAAAATATGATAGAGGGAAACAATAACCGAAAACAAAGAAATAACTAGACAAGAATGTATTTCAGAGTGTTGGATTGACGTCATAGATAACTATCTATTAAAATTAAAATCCTGTAATTGGTAGACTACAAATACAGAGTGTTGGATTGAATGGATACATTTGGGTTGCACCCATATTATTCTAGTTTTAGTCATCATGAAACATCCATCTAATCTGAAAGGTGTAGAAGGCATCTCAACGATTTTCCATCCATGAGCAGCTGAAATGCTTCACTAATCTTAGTGAAGGGAAGCTCGTGAGTTATAAATTCATCCAAATTCACCTTCTGAAACCACCCGATAACACAAGACGATGAGGTTGAATTGCCAAAAGAATATCATAACAAAGTAAAAATTAAAAAAAAAAAAGCAGAAATGCAGAATTGTAAAAAGCAAAGAGTACTGTTAAGCTACTAACCCCACGCATGCATTGCTCTGCAAAATGAGGCAACTGGGTTTTCCCTTTGAAGTCCCCAAAGACTGATCCAACGAGTTTCCTCCCATCAAATAATTCCATTGGATGGAAAGGGAGCATCTTTGGCGATGTATGTACTCCCAAAATTACAGTCAATCCCCATCCCTGTTACAAAAACTCGTATGAATGCATGCAGAAGGGAATAGGGATGGCTTCTAAATAAAAGGGATGATTTCATTGCATGAAATCCAGAAATGATATAAGGATTTGTTTGCTTCGTAGTCAGAATCGAAATTAAAATCCTTTAGAATTGGAATGGTCTATTCCTGTTTGGTTCAGACAAAAATGGGATTTCATTCCCAAGAGAGAGGCAGGGAATGGCTGTTCCCTCAAATGGGAAAATGCCAGTAGAAATGGGAATGGACTATTCCAATTCTGATTCCAATTCCAAACCCCTATTCCTGCGAATCAAATGAGGTATAATTTTCTTTCTTAGCAATGGAAAATGATTCCATTTTTATACGGTAAGTCTGTGCTCTCTATGTGATAGTATAGTACAGCCGTTTTATCCGTATTCTCAAAACTTGGATCAAACTCAAACATACTTTTACTTTTTCCACCAACGATCCATGTGGGATTGCTGCGCTTTATTTATGCAAAGGATGAGAGAGAGATGGTTGGGCTGTAACATCCAGATTAGGGTTTGTCATCCCTTTCTCTTTCAGTTGGGTTGGGAAAGCCTAAAGAGAAGGAATAAAATAATCAAGCAGGGAAAGGACAAATTAAGGGCCCAAGGAAGCTAAAATTAGCCCATGTTCCAACATAATGGAGGCAAAGGATTTAAATTAAATGGAAAAGAAGAACGAGAAGGCTCAGCTATAACTCGGAATAGGCTAAGCAGTAGATCTTTGGTAAACCCCGATCTCTGCCATATTTTGATCCCCTATATATACGGTCCATCTGAAATTGGTATTAAAAATGGGGAAAATTATAAAAACCTCTCCTGTTTTTTATGATAATTTATAATTCTCCCCTATGTTTTGATCTTAATAAAAACCTCCCTTATAGTTAAAAAAAGGCATAAAGATCTCCTTTTTCACTAACTTTGTAGATGGAAAAAATATGATGTAATGTATTAAATTATTTAAAATATCAGATTTATCCTTGACCAATTTCATTCAGATGTACATTTACTAAAGTATTCCAAAAAGAACATATTTGTTTTTTGTTTTTTTTTTTTTTTAAATTCAGTTCAGGCTTTTACCTTATTCCATTTGTAAAGAGTAGTGAGAATTACTCTTTCTGAAAGTTGATAGACAGAATAAAGTAGTAAAGGGTAAATTTATTGCCTCCATTATTAAAAACTAATGGTAGGGAGGTATTTGCACCTCTTTTCAAAACTATAAAAAGGTTTTTATTTGGATTAGAAATTACAGAGGAGGTTTTTATATATTTTTTCCAACAAAAAAAACAAAAGGGTTCTTCAATCTCGAAAGTCCAAAGTAATATATTCCAAGAATGCAACAAAAGCTAGTATGAAATAAGAGAGTAGTATATACTATATAGGCAATTCGTTTGCCTTAGTTTTTTCTTTTCTTTTGTTTTCTTTTTGATAAGGGGCGTGCAGAGTGCTTGCTTCTTTTTGTGGTGTGGTGTGCATTCTTTGTTTTTCTTTCAGTGAATTAGTAAAAATTGGAAGATCCATCTTAGTGATGGGTAACTGCCATGCACATGTGTATATAAAAATAAAAAGAATTATCTTTTAAACTTGGATGTGAAGACAAATCAGTATGCACATTATATGGTAAAGAGTAGGGTGCAATTTGGACAGGCTCAGGTTAAGTTTTTATTAAAAATTGAATGGGCTTGACCCAGAGGTCCAAACACAAAATAGTGTAAAATGTTAAGACGGGCCAACCCAACAAGTGGCTTACATCATGGGTGGAGAAAAAAGCCTCCCGGAGAACTGCCGAATCGCCTGTACACTCAAAGCTGTAGTCTACTCCTCCTCCCGTCATTTCGGCTATAATCTGCAGCACAAACAATGACACATTGCACATAGAAGAAGATTTAAAGCTTTCACCTGCATATACACATTCTGCGTTTATCAATTGACGGATTCTCTCTCTTTATCTCTCTCTCAATATTATCATCTTGATAATTTCTCAAACAGTTAAGAAGGATAAAGTTCTAAACCCGAAAAGTTCGAAACCCTTAAGAGCTGTGTATTTCAGTGTATCCAAGTGAATTATACCTTTATCTATGAAAATGATATGCCCATATTTTGATCCTATTGGGTTCACAGCGGAAGACACGGTTCCCAGGATACAGCAGGTAGATGTAATCTCGTTTGAATGATAATGAAATATCATGACTTCAATAGTTGAATGAATTAATAATAAAGCTACCAGTATTACCTCATGGACTGGTCTCTCCAGGTCCTTCGGGTTTATGAAATCGGTGATTCCCAGCAATTTGCCTACACACAAAAAGGAGATGATAAGGAGTAAAGTTATACCGGGGCTTTGGTTAAATAGTAAGACATAAATGGTGTTTATCTATTGATTTATTCACCTTTTCTTATATTATATGGACTAAAACATCCTTATTTATATTTTCTAACGGACAAAATTTTAGTTTGGTGATTTCATATCCAACTGATGGTGACTTAGTTGGTAGAATCTCTAACTCGTCTGAGTAGAGACCTGAGATGAGATGAAGAAGAAAGAAAACAAGACTATTAAAATCATGGAATTGCTTTAGAGTGAAAAATACCTTTGATGAATTTGCTCGGGTTTATGTCGATTCCGATGATTCGAGAGGCTCCTCTTAATCGTGCTCCTTCAGCCACCTGTAACTTTGTTTTATTAGAAATGATACCTATTAGGAAAAAAATAGAAAGAAAGAAAGACCAAAGTAATGGTTGAAGTCTCAGACTTACAGCAAGGCCCACGGCACCCAGCCCAAAGATGGCAACGCTGGACCCAGTTTGCACGTTTGCCGTCTTCCATGCAGCTCCAACTCCTAAAACCCAATCAAGAATAAAAAAATGTAATTAAGGCTCAGTTTAGAAACAGTACAAATGTAAATATGTACAGCGTAAATACATATAAAATATAAGGTTTTATATATTTACATTTATACTTTTCCAAATTTAACCTCGTACAAATGTAAATATGTACAGTGTAAATATATACTAAATAATATAAAATATAAGATTTTACACTTTACATATATTTGTATTTGTATTTTTTCAAAACTGAGCCTAAGCAATTTTACTGTCGTTGCTGACTTGCTTCAGATTATTAATTTTAAATTTTAGTCAGTGTAGTTGTGTGATGGGCCTGAAATTCCTCCTCAAGGAGGCCCTTTGAACCATGACACTAACTACTGAGACGTTGTGTGACCATTTGGATGGGAATATCTCTCCCCTTCTATTGAAGGATTAGGCAAGCGGATGGATATAATGTTGGAAATAATTTTATTGATAAGTAATTATTTTACATGGCTATCCAAGTATTTTTATTTTTATTTTCTGGTCCAATGGCAATGACGATATGACATCCAAATTTTTCTATTTCTCTCTTATATAAATCTTAAACTTCAGAATGCATTTGACATTTCTTATTTTAAGAATTTATCTTGTTTTTGCTATTAAAAATTCAGTGTTCATAGAAGTATTTTAATTGCAAAAAAGGAGATAAGTCCTTAAAATAAGGAATTTCAAATGCAGCCTTAAACACTTATTAGGTTCATGACTTAATAAACACTGTTTATGACGTGTCCAGAAATTGTTTTTGCTTGTTTTTCAAATAGTCATATCAACGAAAAAAGAAAAAGAACAAAAAACATGTTATTGAACTCTGATTTTGTTTTCAAAAAGAGAAATACATTGTTTTTGTTTCAAAAAATATATGTTTTTGAAACCATCAAAATAATGGTTTTTAAAATAAAAATAAATTTTATAATGCAGAAATCATATGATTTAAAGAACATGATATTAAAATAGATGAAAAACATGTTTTGGAAACTAGGAATTTAAGAACATGTTTTTTATTTCAGTTTTGAAAACAAAAAATATAGACAACCAAAACCATGCCTTTTTTTTTTTAATGTTTAGAGAAACAATCTATTTTCAAACCAAATGAATGGGCAACAAAGAAAACTATTCAGATCATGGTAAACGGTAGAGCACCCTCCTTAGTCAGAATTGCCTTAT